>NW_006239542.1:109296-146830 GCF_000226075.1 Solanum tuberosum
ACTGCTGGAATCGACGGAAATCCGATTCGAGTCTCGAAACTCCAAATGACTCGAAATAGCACTTTTAACCAAACTTTAACTCTTAAAAACTCAACTTTCCAAAAACTCAACTTTTCATCAATTTTCCTTCAAACCAACTTCGAAAGTACATTAATTAGGACTCGGGGCAACTATCGGGAGGGGTAAAACGGTCATTTTATGAAAATTTCCAAAAATGACCTTTAGGGTCATTACACTTTTAGCAAATGCATGAACCTGGATCTTCATTTTGCATCATAAATATTTCTTTTTAAGAATAATATTCTGGCATGCCACTGCTAGAAGTGGTGGAAATTACATATTTGCGTATTACTGCTACAAGTGCATGAAAATGAAAGTCATGTCACTTTCCTTGACAAATATTGCTATAATGGGAAAATAAAATACAAGTCGTAAGGGACATGATGATTAGGATGTTATACCATCTTTGATTTTAAAAAAGGATTAAAAGAAACCCTTCTAGTTTATATATATTGTTGAATAATCATTGTAAATGATATCAACACTTCTTCTCTACAATTTTCCTTTAGTGTCATACATCTTTTTTTATTTTCAAGTCTTTAGTAAAATGGGTCTAAAGTCTGTATTGTGTGCTAAGATAGAAATGAAGGCTAATAAGGATGTGTTTTATGATGTCTTTACAAATAAACCACATCATGTCTCTATTATGTGCCCTTTTCATGTACAAGGTTGTGAGCTTCTTGAGGGTGTCTTTGGAACGGTTGGATCCAAAATTTGTTGGACGTATACCCTTGGTAAGCTGAATCTTTAAAAATTTATCAAAACTGACAAGTAAAAATAGAAATTAAATTAGAAATTATTTAACCCACAAAGGGATCAGTATATGATGTATTATAAGGTATTTCTTTTGGAATATCCAAGGAAAGATGATGCTTCTAATGATTAAAATACATTTATTATTGATTTGTTATATTCAAGCTAGATTGCGATGGAACAATTTGATGTGTTTGGTATGAAGAAAATCCCATCTTTTCCAACTTGTTCTTTTGTTAAGGACTTTTATGGTTATCCAATAAGAAATTTGGGAATAACTCCTTTTTTTTTTTTTTTTTTTGGTACTGCAGAAGGAAAAGAGAAGATTTCGAAGCAGGTAATTGAAACTATAGATGAGGAAAAAAAAGTGATCACATTCAAAGAATTTGAAGGTGATCTAGTGAATAAATATGATAATTGGAAGGCAACTCTTCATATCGAAACAAAAGGTGAAATTGATTTGGTAAGTTGGACAATGGAGTATGAAAGGCCAAATGAGAATGTCCCTGAACTTATAAATTTGTTGGACTTTATTATTGGTATGACCAAAGTTGTTGATGATCACCATGTCAAGATGAATTGATGGGATTTTATATATATAATTGTTTTATTTGATGTTTGAGAGTATAGAAAAAAATAACTCATGTTGGTTGTGTACTTTTTATTTGGGTTTTATCTTTGGTGATTTCATGTTTTATTGTGTCTTTCTCATGTAACCTTTGTGTTGTGTAATAAGACATGGGTATGAAGTTCATATATATTTCTCTTCGCCTTCTCCTAACTTAGTAACATTTTATTTTTCGCAAAAGATCAAATATATTATTATTACACTATCAAAAACAGTCAAAATATACTTTTTGTTTAAATTTTGATATTTTAAGTATACCACTTCCGTTGTTTTATTACACAACACAAAGGTGAAAAATTCACGACCTACACCTATGTAGAATTCTTAAAAGTTTCAAGTTAAGAAGAATTATATATATATATTATTATTATTATTATTATAATAATAAATGATCTCTATTTGTTTTTATTTTCAAAAACAAAATGTTTGTGAAGCCAAAAGCTCTGACACAGCTAAAAAACTTTCAAAAATAATATTTTAACTAAAATAATCGTTAAATTTCTCAAAATGCCCTTACTATCGAGAATTGCTGTAACTTTTTTACCTACACAAACAATAGAATGAGGGGCAGTGTATACATATGGTTTTATTATCGGAAGCTACTTCAATAGAATGAGGGGCAGTGTATACATATGGTTTTATATTTTAATTAATAATTTGTGGACAACAATGACATGCATGTGCCAAAATGTCCCTACTACCCAAAATGCTTTTATTATCGGAAGCTACTTCAATTATTGCCTTATATATAAGTAGTAAGATTAATTTTCACAACCCCCACAGGAGTCATCAATGAAAAAAATAACAAAAAAATATGAAGTTGTAATTTAAAAGTGAGTAGGAGAAATTTTATTGGACTTAAATAGTTATAAAATGTGGCTACAATAAAATTGTAAGCACATCTTAAATTGGTGAGTCTTCAATTGATAACACCTTATAAAATAAAACCTCAGTAACAATAAGAAATGTAGAGAGCAAGAGAGAAAAATACATGTTCCATATTTTTTTTCCTCTTGTAATTTTTCAGTCGATAAAAGAAAAATATCACCACTTAGAAAAAAAAAACCTTCTTTTGTCTTGAAAAATAATGAGTCCCACATAACTTTAATCAAGGCAATGAATACGTGAAACATTACTTTCAATCTTGTTTAAAATAGAATAGCATCTTTCAATCACTTCCAATTTTGTTTAACCCTAGATCTTCATTTTGTATTATAAACATATCATTTTAGAATAGTATATATCCTGACGTGCCAATTCTAGAAGTGGTTGAAACATATTGTCACGATCTTACCCATCGGATCGTGTAAGCGCACACCTACTCTAATAACTAGATAGGAGAATAGTTACAAGAAATTTTAAACATGAAATGCGGAATTGAAAATTATTGACTAACCATCCTATTTCAATATATATAGGAATACTCTTAATTTAATATATATAAGCTCCTACGATAAAGAAAGAGGAGGAGAAATTGTCATCATCTTCATCCATAAAACATCGATCATTGAATCAACACTAGATTGTTTAAGTGAAAGGTGATCCAGTCACTATAAAAAATCGTTGTTAAATTCACATATTCAACCTATTGTCATGACAATTTTCAAAACCACCCCACTAGCATTTGCTACTATCATTTTATGGAGGTTATCATATAAATTTTGTTGGGCAGCGGTCCGGTCCAATGACATGTATCTGATATCCCAGATACATGTACGAATCACACTAGATGCATAAGATATATGTATCTAGTATGATCCACATGTATATTGGATACATACGAATTTTACTCGCGATCTCCCTATTTTTGTGTATCTGGTGTCAAGAATACATGCATCTAAGTATATTTTCCTCAATATATGATATGAAACTCTTAATTAATGGTGAGAGACGTAAAAATTTCTGAAAGTATAGATAATATTAGTATATATGGTAGTGAAATATGTATAATTATGTAGTTTATCATTTGTGGCAAATAATAGCAATACTATGATACATCTACATTCTGTATTAAATTAGGTGAATTACACATGCAATATAAATGTATTATCCATTCATATGTACTATATATATTTTATAAATTGTTCTATCTGCAATATGTATTAAAACTTATTTATAAATGTATTATAAGTATTCAAGTGAGAAAAAATATTATTACTATAAATGGTAAATATTTTCTTAATACGCATATTTTGGTAAGTTTCCCTTGAAACATTATTGCACAAGTATTACCGCTACAACTGCATGAAAAATGAAATTCATGTCACTTTTCTTGACAAATATATATATATAGTAAATAAGAAAGGGAAAATTGTATGAAATAGAAAACTATTAATTCAAATTAAATGTTATAGCCATAGTTTATTTTATTTATAATTCGTAGCAAACATCTCATTTTTTTGTCATCTGATTCGGTATACAATTAGCCATTTTCGGTATACAATTAGCTATTTTATACATTTCAGTATAAAATGCGTTTGTGTTTGTATAAAGCGAGAGAAAAGTGTATATACAAATACAGATACATATATTTTCGTCCTATACACTTATAATTATACAAATTATAATGTATAAATGAATTTATACAAAAATGAACAATTTGTATAAAATTGGATGTATCTAGTGAATTATACAAATCAAAAGCTCTATAACAAACATAAAATTTGCTATGGAGCGCAATTATGTAAACTATAGTTATAACATACAAATATGATTTTTATGTTTTCTATATGTGAAGGTTGCTCAATAATAAACTAGCAGTATGAGACATGATTAGGATGTTATACCATCTTTGATTTTTTTTTAAATGATTTGAAAAAGAAAACACCTCTCCCTTCCACTTTCTAGTCTATATATATTGTTGAATAATCATTGTGAAGGATATCAACACTTCTCCTCTACAATTAATTTTCCTATAGTGTCATTACATCTTTTTATTGACAAATCTTTAGTAAAATGGGTCTAAAGTCTGTGTTGTGTGCCAAAATAGAAATGAAGGCTAATAAGGATGTGTTTCATGATGTCTTTACGAATAAACCACACCATGTCTCTACTATGTGCCCTTTGCATGTACAAGGTTGTGAGCTTCTTGAGGGTGACTTTGGAAGCATTGGATCCAAAATTTGTTGGACGTATACTCTTGGTAAGACAAATATTTAAAAAATTTCTAACAAAAATATTTTTCGTTAAAAAGGGGAAAATGACTTTCTGCTAGCTATAGGTAGAGGGAGAGTACTAGCTATAGATTCTAAAAAAATAAAATAAGTTTCTTAAAAATGAGAAAAAGAAAGTTTTATAAATGATATTTTAAGTTCATTGTTTATATTCCCACACACTCAATGCCCCCCGACCTCCATCCCTTGATCATCCCCTCCCCCGTAAAAAACCCTAGCCCCCAATCCTCACCTCCTACCCACCCCATGGTGTTTTATTGGTAGATTACATATATTTGCTTTTGAAATAATATGTTTCTCTATACTTATCAAACACTAAAAAATAAATAAGAGATTGAATTATACATTTTTTATGAAAATATTTTCCAACATTACCAAACACATCTTTAGAAAACAAACTCATTAAAAATAAGAAAAAAGATTTTCATAATGAAAATAGGAAAACAATTCGCATAATTCTCTCCTTCACTGCCTCACAACCACCCATCACCCCCAAGCCTTCCCTTCACGCCCAACCCCCACACCCCCACCCCATCCTCATAATTTTATTTTGTATATATATAAATAAATACTTTTTGAGATAATATTTTAACTTGTATATTTCAAATAGTAGAAAATAATTGAGAAATCACTTGTTTTCCTTTCTACCCTTAATGGCAACTCTATTTGTTTTCTCTTTTGTTAAGGACTCTCATGGTCATAATTTTGGGAATAACTCTTTTTTTTTCGTGTAAGGCAGATGGAGAAAAGAAGATCTCCAAGCAAGTAATTGAAACTATAGATCATGAAAATAAGGTGCTCACACTTAAAGAATTTGAAGGTGATTTAGTTGATAAATATGATAATTGGAAGATAACTCTTCATATCGAAACAAAAGGCCAAATTGATTTGGTATGTTGGACAATGGAGTATGAAAGACCAAATGAGAATGTCCCTGAGCTTATAAATTTGCTGGACTTTATTGTTAGTATGTCCATAGCTATTGATGATCATCATGTCAAGATGAATTGATGAGATCATATATATGCATGTGAGGTTTATATAAGTAATTAAAGAGTTGTTTGTTTGTTGTTTGAGATTATGGTAAAAAATAATCCATGTTTGAGAGTAAGTACGTTTTATTTGGTTTTATCTTGGGTAATTTGATGTTTGTTGTGTCTTTCCCATGTGAGTGATACGTTATCAACTATGTAATCTTTGTGTGGTGTAATAAGACATGGGTATCAAGTTTATATATTACTCCTAATTTACATAGCGATTTTTTATTTTTATTTTTATTTTTCTGAAAATGATCAAATATATTCTTGTATTATCATAAATAGTCGAAATATGCTTTTTATTCTTGTAATTTGGCATTTAAATTTACCCTTTTAAGTTAGATTTACAAGCCAAAGATCACAAGCACTACGGTGAATCGGAAGACAATTGGGGATGCTTGTAAGCTTAACACAGTTAGAAGACATGATTAATATGTTATTTATGCCACGTAAGATAAGCGTGTATCTATTTGTTTAATCTTATACAAATTTAAATGTCTACTTGTTCATATTCAAAGATGGAGGACATTAATGTCATGTGAAGCTATATTAAAAGACACATTTATATAATATGCCTAAATTTTTAAAACAAATACCATTAAATAACGAGCTTAGTGAAAATTTTATAAATAAAATTCAAATGTAATTTGTATCTTACATAACGACAAAAAACTAAAACTTGCAAAAGATAATACTCCTAGACTCAACTTTAAGCAATAAAATTAGCCTAGAGTTGAATTTATAATGAAAGAAAAAAAATACATAACAAGCAAGAGCCATGGATCATAACCACACTTGCAAGTTCGGAATAATTTTTTAATTAATTTATGGGAAACTTTCATAAATCCCGCAAGTTTATGAGCTGATTACTTAGAGACACTATAATTTGTAATATTATACGCATCTTACCAGATTTTGGTGCATCCAGATACGTTCACATATATGTATCTTGTGATACATGAGTCAGATTAGATATAATTTGTTTAAGATACATTGTATTCAAGTAGATTCACATGTATTTGAGATACATAACAAATCTCGCTCGCCTCCCTCCCATATCGCTTGCCACTTTCCTATGTATCGGGTATCTCATATATATACACGTGAGTCACACCATATACATACAGATACATGTATCTAGTGTGTATTTATTGTGATTCACATGTATCTGGAAAAAAAAGATACATAACAAATCTCGCTTGTCTCTCTCCCTATTTTAATGTATTTGGTAGCAAAATTACATGTATCTTCCTTAATATATGATAGGAAACTCTTAATTGGTGATAAGATACGTAATATTTTTAAAAATAATAATAATAATAATAGTATATATGATAATGAATTATGTATAATTATATAGTTTCTTTCTTAATTATCATATAGTGGTTGTTAGTATGCATGCCCAAGCAAACTTTGAAGGGGTATGTTGTAAGCATTTTAAAATTAATTAAGAAAAACAAAAACAATATAACTGTACATAGTCGATGCGTGAAATATGGTGAAAATAATGTCGGGCTAACCCAATATAATTAATAGCGACATTTAACCACCATGATTGATTTTCTTTCCATAATAGTACATAATATGACAAATTAAGATAGGTCAGACTCAATATACAATCATGTCCACTCTATGTTGTTACTACTTACTTGTTATTTTATAAAATATATTATAGTTAATTAATACGTATGTACATCCACCACTTCCCTTCTATTGGACTCGGCTCCCCCCCCCCCCCCAGTAGAAGAAGCATCCAGTTTGTCCAGTGGAGCTTTCATCTACTGACATCTGTCCCATAATGATCTAAAGGTAAAAAATAATGTACCTCTTAAACCATGGTTAAGTTTACTAAAACTTTTTGGCTTACTATCAATTTCTCAAGATAGTAAATGAATCTGAGAATGCGGCTGAAAATTTTCTGCTAATTACACAGATCCGAAAATTTTGGTGCAGGATTTTTCTTTTGCTGGGAAAAAGATTTTCTTACCAGGGATGATATTTGTTCAAGAGAGAAACTTCTATGTATATTGCCTAATATCAACAATTGCAGTACAAATTTGTTGCTCAATAATATTAATGTTGTTCATTTTTGCTATTTGAAATAAAACAGGGAACATGATAATTATGAACATATTTACTACATAATTTGTTTTCTTGCTTAACTAAAAAAACCAGGAATGTTATCATTATGAACATGGGAAGAAAATTACACCATTTATACATGATTAAAATAACCTTTATGTATGTTTAGTAAATGTTGAACCCCTTTAACCTTTTTGTTTGTTTACTTTTTATATTTCAAAGAAGAAGAAGAAGAAGAAGAAGAAGTTGGATATATATGAAGAAATCTGGGGAGAGTTACTAAATAATATGAAAAAAATGGAACATTTAATTTGAAAGAGGTTGGATTTAGGGGGTGGAAATTGATTACATTTGTAGATTTACACAGTGAAATTTAAGATTATTTTAATTTTTATCGTCGGATAGAGAAAACGGAGCAGTGATTGAGCAAGATTCTCTTCTATATACATGTTGTCAACATGGGAAAGAAATAAATTCTAACAATACTTTTGTTGAACCATGATTTAAGAGGTTAATTTGATTAACTAATTATTGACCTTTAGATTATTAAATGACAGATGTCAGTAGATTAAAGACCCACTGGACAAACTGGATACTCATTGTACTGGAGGGGAGCCTAGTCCACTTCTATTTATGCAAGAGCCATGGATCAAAAACCATTTCACTGCATCCTCACATTATTAAGATGTCATAGTTTCAACTAGGGAATATTATCAATAAATGTGATGCAGTAGATGTGGTTTTTCTCTTAACTAAAAGCCTTGTGTTTGAGTGCTGAATATAAAAAAATCTTTAATATAGTGAATGCATCACATTTATTGATGACAAACTAGAATTCTCAATTAGTAATATTTTTTTCCTACCTAATACTAAAGACAAGTGAATGTAAGAGTTAAGATACAAACACACACAAACAAAAAGAGAAAACAAGAAGCTGGATTATGATGAAGATATCAAAAATGCCTTGACGGAAACTCTACAATGCCAACAAAACATCATAAACACATATTTAAGGCCAAAATTTATTTCTATGTTGCATGTAAAGACATACTAAAAGATGAAAGATAAATACATCAAAAATACATATTTAATCCCAAAAGTTTTTAATCAAAAAAGTTTTTTTATATATTAGGTTAAGGGGAAGGCGCAAACCCGCATTACAAGGCGCAGCAGACCTGGATCTTACAAGACGCTGTCAGCTCGCGCCTTGTAAGGCGCATAGGGAGCTGCCTCTTGCTCCTTTTTACCCTAATTTACACTGCGTTAATCAGGGCATCTAAATGTTGCCCTTTTGGTTTTCAACTTATTTTTGTTGTCCTTTTGCAATTTTTGACCTTTTTTTTTTGCCCTTTAAACTTCGGACTCGGATATAAATATTACCCAACACTTTTCTTGACAAATATTGCTATATACATATAATATGAGATTCATATCTATAGTTTGGTCATAGAGCAGTGTTGAAGCTGAATGATATATACTAGAAAAATAACATCTCCTAGTTTTTTTCCTCTTGTAATTTTCAGAGGATAAGAAACATCATCGCTTAAAAATGAGACCTAGCTTCCCACATAACTTAATAAATCTTATCTTTTTTCCATGCTCATTCATTTAAGGAAATGAATACTTGAAACATCACTTTATTTCAAATGAAAATTTGATTTTTAGCTAATGCATAAGCCTAGTTCTTCATTTGCATTATAAACATTTCTTTTTAGAAAATAGTATCCTCTAGAAGTGGTTGAAACATAATTGCATAGTATATATTACTCTGTTGTAACTCTCTTTTCTTTTTAATCCGTCCTAAAAAAAAATATCATTTTACTATAATTAGAAACAATTTTAACTTTAAAATTTCTTTTACCCTAAATGAAATGAATCTTAACCACACAAGTATCCAAGGATTCATGTTTTAGACCATAAGTTTTAGAAGTTTTCCTTTTTTCTTAAACACCATGTCAAGTCAAAGGGTGCACATAAAATGGAATGGAGGGAATAAATTAGTACTACTACAAGTGCATGAAAAATGAAATTTATGTCACTTTCCTTGAGAAATCACGTAGTTGTAAAAAAAAATTACAAGTCGTCAGGGACATGATTAGGATGTTTTACCATCTTTGATTTTAAAAAAGGATTTTAAAAGAATAAAACATCTCCCCCTTCCCATTTCAAGTTAATATATATATATATATGTTGAATAATCATAGTAAAGGATATCAACACTTCTCCTCTACAATTTTCCTATAGTGTCACTACATCTTTTTATTTCCATATCTTTTAGTAAAATGGGTCTAAAGTCTGTGTTGTGTGCTAAGATAGAAATGAAAGCCAATAAAGATGTGTTTCATGATGTCTTTACAAATAAACCACACCATGTCTCTATTATGTCCCCTTTGCATGTACAAGGTTGTGAGCTTCTTGAGGGTGTCTTTGGAACCGTTGGATCCAAAATTTGTTGGACATATACCCTTGGTAAGTTGAATATTTAAAAATTTCTTAACAAAAATATTTTTCATCAAAAAAGGAGTCGGAACTTTCCGCTAGGGACGGAGGGAGAGTATTAGCTAGCAATCGTTTGGACAAATCCAATAGCTATTGCTTAGATCATGTACTTGTGTTAGGAATTTCATTAAATATGTATGAATATTTAAATGTGAATCCAATAACTATGACAAGGTAGTGGGTTCGGTGACAAACTCAAAACACAGTAACTTTAAATCTTAGTCCGGTCTTTGCTTTCCGTTCATGAAATCATTTTCATCTATCATAGCATCACATTTACTTGCTCCAATTAACAATTAAATATTATAATTATTATAAAGTCATAAACGTTTCCTACAAGTAAAAGGACTAGCCAAATAAGGAGACTTTGTATTTTACCTTTAGGAATAGAAAAATTGAATTACAGTAAGAAACTGATTAGAGCAAATACCCAACATACCCCACTCTCACCCAACCCCCAACCCCTGCCCTTCGCTCCCTCCCTCCCTCCCTCCCTCCCTCCCTCATCCCATCCTCATAATTTTGTCTTAGATATATAGATAGATGTTTCTAAATGATATATTTTACTTGCATATAGAACACAAAAAAATAAATAAGAAACCACTAATTACTTTCCTAGAAATAAAACCTTTTTCCTTTCTACCAACATGGCAACTTGATTTGGTTACTCATTTCCAACTTCTTCTTTTCTTAAATCTTAAGGGTACTCTTATGATTATACATGATGAAATTTGGGAATAACTCTTTTGTTTTTGTAAGGTAGAAGGGGAAAAGAAGATCTCCAAACAAGTAATTGAAGCTATAGATCATGAAACAAAGATGCTCACACTCAAAGAATTTGAAGGAGATCTGGTGAATAAATATGATAATTTTAAGGCAACTCTTCATATCGAAACAAAATACGACATCAATTTGGTAAGCTGGACAATAGAGTATGAAAGGCCAAATGAAAATGTCCCAGAACTAGTAAATTTGTTGGACTTCATTATTGGTATGACCAAAGCTATTGATGATCACCATGTCAATTGATAATATTGATGGGATCTCATATATATGCATGTGAGCTTTACATAAATACCCCATGCTATGTGTATTGTTTGAGAGTATATGGTAAAAATAATAATCCATATGTTGGTTGTGTACTTTAATTTTTATTTGGTTTTTATCTTTGGTGATTTCATGTTTGTTGTGCCTTCTCATGTAACCTTTGTGTTGTGTAATAAGACATGGGTATGAAGTTCATATTCGCCTCCTCCTAATTTGTATAGCGGTATTTTATTTTTATTTTTCTGAAAAAAAGATCAAATATATTCTCGTACTATCAGAAATAGTTTTAATATTTATAATTTGACATATAAATTTGCCTTCATTTAGATATAAGAACATGTGTAAAGTTCAAAATCAAATAATCCGACCTCAATTTTAAATAGTCAATTCATTTATATTTATTTTTTCATTATCATCTTCTCTTTGATTGTCTGCGAATTGGATTTACATTTACTTATCCACTATGTTGCCATATCATGATGTCTCAAATTAGTCCACAAGGCCTAGCTTGAGGCAAAACGTGAAGGATTTATGGCTTAGATTGTAGATTCAAGCCCCATACCATGCAAAGTGAAGCCCGGTATTTAAATGGAGAAGGGTAGAGGAGCGGACCCATTTTCTCGAATTTAGAAGATTGTGATTGGTCCAAATGGCAAGTCACAAACGGATTTCTCGATTATCAAAAAATATGTCTCAAATTATTGATAGGTTGCGTTCCTGACATATTGTTGAAACGGAACATCACGTTTAAGTTATTAGAAGAATATTTTTCAAAAAAGGTTGTAAGAGTAAGAGATTAGGGGATCGTTGAATGGAATTATGAATTGATTGAGCTTTTAGCTGAATGTGTAATTTATGTTTTCATATATTTCTTTTACATTATATGATTATTAGAAGTTCCATTCGTAATTATTACAAGAATAAAATTGCAAATGGAAAATAGCTTGTAGCTAACTAGTTGAAAGATTCACAGTGGTTATCTATATATATTGATTATAAAATTGGATGTATCTAGTGAATTATACAAATCAAAAGCTCCATAGCAAACATAAAATTTGCTATGGAGCGCAATTATGCAAACTATAGTTATAACATACAAATATAATTTTTATGTTTTCTATATGTGAAAGTTGCTCAATAATAAACTAGCAGTATGAGACATGATTAGGATGTTATACCATCTTTGATTTTTTTTAAATGATTTGAAAAAGAAAACACCTCTCCCTTCCCATTTTCTAGTCTATATATATTGTTGAATAATCATTGTGAAGGATAACAACACTTCTCCTCTACAATTTTCCTATAGTGTCATTACATCTTTTTATTGACAAATCTTTAGTAAAATGGGTCTAAAGTCTGTGTTGTGTGCCAAGATAGAAATGAAGGCTAATAAGGATGTGTTTCATGATGTCTTTACGAATAAACCACACCATGTCTCTACTATGTGCCCTTTGCATGTACAAGGTTGTGAGCTTCTTGAGGGTGACTTTGGAAGCATTGGATCCAAAATTTGTTGGACGTATACTCTTGGTAAGACAAATATTTAAAAAATTTCTAACAAAAATATTTTTCGTTAAAAAGGGGAAAATGACTTTCTGCTAGCTATAGGTAGAGGGAGAGTACTAGCTATAGATTCTAAAAAAATAAAATAAGTTTCTTAAAAATGAGAAAAAGAAAGTTTTATAAATGATATTTTAAGTTCATTGTTTATATTCCCACACACTCAATGCCCCCCGACCTCCATCCCTTGATCATCCCCTCCCCCGTAAAAAACCCTAGCCCCCAATCCTCACCTCCTACCCACCCCATGGTGTTTTATTGGTAGATTACATATATTTGCTTTTGAAATAATATGTTTCTCTATACTTATCAAACACTAAAAAATAAATAAGAGATTGAATTATACATTTTTTATGAAAATATTTTCCAACATTACCAAACACATCTTTAGAAAACAAACTCATTAAAAATAAGAAAAAGATTTTCATAATGAAAATAGGAAAACAATTCGCATAATTCTCTCATCCTTCACTGCCTCACAACCACCCACCACCCCCAAGCCCTCCCTTCACGCCCAACCCCCACACCCCCACCACATCCTCATAATTTTATTTTGTATATATATAAATAAATACTTTTTGAGATAATATTTTAACTTGTATATTTCAAATAGTAGAAAATAATTGAGAAATCACTTGTTTTCCTTTCTACCCTTAATGGCAACTCTATTTGTTTTCTCTTTTGTTAAGGACTCTCATGGTCATAATTTTGGGAATAACTCTTTTTTTTTCGTGTAAGGCAGATGGAGAAAAGAAGATCTCCAAACAAGTAATTGAAACTATAGATCATGAAAACAAGGTGCTCACACTTAAAGAATTTGAAGGTGATCTAGTTGATAAATATGATAGTTGGAAGATAACTCTTCATATCGAAACAAAAGGCGAAATTGATTTGGTATGTTGGACAATGGAGTATGAAAGACCAAATGAGAATGTCCCTGAGCTTATAAATTTGCTGGACTTTATTGTTAGTATGTCCATAGCTATTGATGATCATCATGTCAAGATGAATTGATGAGATCATATATATGCATGTGAGGTTTATATAAGTAATTAAATAGCTGTTTGTTTGTTGTTTGAGATTATGGTAAAAAAATAATCCATGTTTGAGAGTAAGTACGTTTTATTTGGTTTTAACACTGGTAATTTGATGTTTGTTGTGTCTTTCCCATGTGAGTGATACGTTATCAACTATGTAATCTTTGTGTGGTGTAATAAGACATGGGTATCAAGTTTATATATTACTCCTAATTTACATAGCGATATTTTATTTTTATTTTTATTTTTTCTGAAAATGATCAAATATATTCTTATATTATCATAAATAGTCGAAATATGCTTTTTATTCTTGTAATTTGGCATTTAAATTTACCCTTTTAAGTTAGATTTACAAGCCAAAGATCACAAGCACTACGGTGAATCGGAAGACAATTGGGGATGCTTGTAAGCTTAACACAGATAGAAGACAAGATTAATATGTTATTTATGCCACGTAAGATATGTGTGTGTCTATTTGTTTAATCTTATATAAATTTAAATGTCTACTTGTTCATATTTAGGGAATTTAAATGTTGCCCTTTTGATTCTCAATTTATTTTTATTGTCTTTTTGGAATTTTTGGCTAATTTTTTTGCCCTTTAGACTCCGAACTGGGGGATAAATATTACCCAATACTTTTCTTGATATATATATAAATATATAATTTGAGATTCATATCTATAGTTTGGTCATAGAGCAGTGTTGAAGCTGAATGATATATACTAGAAAAATACATCTCCTAGTTTTTTTTCCTCTTGTAATTTTCAGAGGATAAGAAACATCATCGCTTAAAGATGAGACCTAGCTTCCTACATAACTTTTATAAATCTTTATCTATTTTCCATGTTCATTCATTTAAGGAAATGAATACTTGAAACATCACTTTATTTCATATGAAAATTTTGTTTTTAGCTAATGCATATGCCTAGTTCTTCATTTTTCATTATAAACATTTCTTTTTAGAAAATAATATCCTCGAGAAGTGGTTGAAACATAATTGCATAGTATATATTACTTTGTTGATGTGACATTCTTTTTTTTTTTGGTCCGTTCTAAAAAAAATGTCATTTTACTATAATTAGAAATAATTTAACTTTAAAATTTCATTTTTACCCTTAATGAAATGAATCTCAACCACACAAATATCCAAGAATTGTTTTAGACCATAAGTTTCAAAAAAATTTCTTTTTTTCTTAAACACCATGTCAAGTCAAAGGGTGTCACATAAAATGGAATGGAGGGAATAAATTAGTACTGCTACAAGTGCATGAAAAATGAAATTTATGCCACTTTCTTGAGAAATCGTGTAGTTGTAAAAAAAAAATTACAAGTCGTAAGGGACATGATTAGGATGTTATACCATATCTTTGACTTTAAAAAAGGATTTTAAAAGAATAAAGCATCTCCCCCTTCCCATTTCTAGTTTATATATAATGTTGAATAATCATATATAGTAAAGGATATCAACACTTCTCCTCTACAATTTTCCTATAGTGTCACTACATCTTTTTGTTTCCATTATCTTTTAGTAAAATGGGTCTAAAGTCTGTGTTGTCTGCTAAGATAGAAATGAAAGCTAATAAGAATGTGTTTCATGATATCTTTACAAATAAATCACACCATGTCTCTACTATATCCCCTTTGCATGTACAAGGTTGTGAGCTTCTTGAGGGTGTCTTTGGAACCGTTGGATCCAAAATTTGTTGGACGTATACAGTTGGTAAGTTGAATATTTAAAAATTTCTTAACAAAAATATTTTTCGTCAAAAAGGGGTTGGAACTTTTCGCTAGGGACGGAGGGAGAGTATATTAGCAATCGGTTCAAACAAACCGAGTAGCTATTGCTTAGATCATGTACTTGTGTTAGGAATTTCATTAAATATGTATGAATATTTAAGTGTGAATTCAATAACTATGACGAGGTAGTGGGTTCAGTAACAAACTCAAAACACATTAACTTCAAACCTTAGTCCGATCTTTGCTTTCCATTTATGAAATCATTTTCCTCTATCTTAGTGTCATATTTACTTGCTCCAATTAACAATTAAATATCATAATTATTATAGAGTCATAAATCTTTCCTACAAGTAAAAGGACTAGAAAGAATTTGTATTTTCCTTTTAGAAAAAGAAAAATCTAATTACAGTAAGAAACTCAGGACAAATATCCAACATACCCCCACTCTCACCCAACGTAACCCCCAACACCTGCACTTCCCTCCATCACTCATCCCATCCTCATAATTTTGTCTTAGATATAGAGATGTTTTTAAATAAAATATTTTACTTGCATATCGAACACAAGAAAATAAATAGAAAACCACTTACTTTTCTAAAATTAAAACCTTTTTCAAATCTACCAACATGGCAACTCTATTTGGTTACTCATTTCCAACTTCTTCTTTTCTTAAATCTTAAGGACTCTTATGATTTATCCATGATGAAATTTGGGAATAACTCTTTTATTTTTGTAAGGTAGAAGGGGAAAAGAAGATCTCCAAACAAGTAGTTGAAGCTATAGATCATGAAACAAAGATGCTCACACTCAAAGAATTTGAAGGAGATCTAGTGAATATATATGATAATTTTAAGTCAACTCTTCATATCGAAACAAAATACGAAATTGATTTGATAAGCTGGACAATAGAGTATGAAAGGCCAAATGAAAATGTCCCAGAACTAGTAAATTTGCTGGACTTCATTATTGGTGTGGCCAAAGCTATTGATGATCACCATGTCAATTGATAAGTTGATGGGATCTCATATATATGCATGTGAGTTTTACATAAATACCCTATGCTATGTTTATTGTTTGAGAGTATATGGTAAAAATAATAATCCATATGTTGGTTGTGTACTTTAATTTTTATTTGGTTTTTATCTTTGGTGATTTCATGTTTGTTGTGCCTTCTCATGTAACCTTTGTGTTGTGTAATAAGACATGGGTATAAAGTTCATATTCGCCTCCTCCTAATTTGTATAGCGATATTTTATTTTTATTTTTCTGAAAAAAGGATCAAATATATTCTCGTACTATCAAAATAGTTTTAATATTTATAATTTGACATATAAATTTGCCTTCATTTAGATATAAGAACATGTGTAAAGTTCAAAATAAAATAATCCGATCTCAATTTTAAATAGTCAATTCATTACTATTTTTTTTCATTATCATCTTCTCTTTGATTGTCTGTGAATTGGATTTACATTTACTTATCCACTATGTTGCCATATGATGTCTCAAATTAGTCCACAAGGCCTAGCTCGGGGCAAAATGTGGAGAATTTGTGGCTTAGATCGTAGATTCAAGCCTCATACCATGCAAAGTGAAGCCCGGTATTTAAATGGAGAAAGGTAGAGGAGCGGACCCATTATTCTACCAAATTTAGAAGGTTGTGATTGATCCAAAGAGCAGATCACAAACGAATTTCTCGATCGATTATAAAAAAAATTGTCTCAAATTATTGATAGGTGGCATTCCTAACATATTGTTGAAACGGAACATACGTTTAAGTTATTAGAAGAATATTTTTCAAAAAAGGTTGTAAGAGTAAGAGATTAGGGGATCGTTGAATGGAATTATGAATTGATTGAGCTTTTAGCTGAATGTGTAATTTATATTTTCATATATTTCTTTTACATTATATATGATTATTAGAAGTTCCATTCGTAATTATTACAAGAATAAAAATAAAATAAAATTGCAAATGGAAAATAGCTAGGGAACTAGTTGAAAGATTCACAATGGTTATTTATATATATTGATTATAAAGAGATGTAATGACAACAACATCAGAGTGGCGCAGCGGAAGCGTGGTGGGCCCATAACCCACAGGTCCCAGGATCGAAACCTGGCTCTGATATTCAGAAGCAAGCTTCCAAATTCCACTTATTTTTTCCTTTTTACGTAAAACATATCTTTTGTCAACTGCAGTTTTGATTATATATATAAAAAAATCATTTTGATCAACTAGGTGAATAGTATACTAAGTTGCAATCTTTAAAAATATTTTATAATGTTGGTCAAATTTCACATAATTTGAATTTCAAAAAGCAAATTTGGAAATGAGAATACAAGAAATGGACGACATATGATATATCTTTGCTTTTTATACGACTATGACATTGGAGAGCTGCCAAGGTAACCTGTGATGGAAATTCAATCGAGAAGATCCCATCCATTCAATATTTTAATGTTGATTTTTTCTCATACGATCAAACATACAACTACTAAAAATCTAGCCTGTAACGATTTTAAAACGTAGTAAATATAATATGATGCTTCTATTGAAAAGCTAAACTCTCACCTTCTTCTAACATCTTTCTTCTAAATTTACATTTCCTATAAATTAGTATCTTCATATGCAAAATAAACCAAAAGAATCAACTATGACTTTGATTAATTAAAGTTCCTACTTCTATACTCATCCTTGGTACTGGTTTATAGTTAATAGTTAATACTAATAAACTTACCTTATTTATAAATGAAAAATTGCGCAAAGCTACAAAGAAATTAGGGAAGTAAATAAGCAACAAGCCAATAAATCAAACAACCAAAATGATTATATTATGTTCTAGTTAAAAAAAATCATAGTATTGAGTAGGTAACTATATGACAAGAAACTGTCTCTTTTTCTTTTCTTCTCCATATATGTGACAATTTAGAGATGAAATTAGAAATTAAACTTCATAAATTCTGAATTTACCATTGAACTCATTGTCCTCATAATTACTCAATTCACAATTAAAAGATCTATACATATTTAATAATTTTGTAATATAAATATAAAGAAGGGTAGATCTAGAGGGGGCCGAGGGTAATCACTCGATTCCCTCGATAAGAAATGACACTGTATATACATGATAATTTTTTACTTTTTATTTTATATATATATAAATTGTGAATCCTTTGAACACAAGAGTATATGGTAGTGGTTTACGAATTCAAAATTCAACTTGAGACTCCAAATTTGAATGTTACGATACTTAATCTGTCAAAATTATTGAGTTCATTCGAATCCCATGATATCAATCTTACTAAGATGAAAATCAGAAGCCCACCAATCCTATCACTTTTCTTTCATTATACATGGTCCCAAAAAATACAAGATATTCTCACTCAACTCTAATCTCCAAAGTTACATGTCAACCACAAGACTTCAAATCCTACGTGTCCTTCAAACACACCCCTGAAAATCAGCCATGATAAGAATTAGATAAGGCTTTACTCATTTTCAACCGTCCGATCAATCCATCCTCTCATCCAACGCTCAAAATCCTCTCTTCCATATATCAAAAATCAGTACCTTCTTCACCAATATAACCAACTATAGTCTCTACATTTCCATCACATCCCAATTAATTCGCCGATCGATTTTCCATAACCCTAATCTAGCTCCACCATGGCCACCGCCGCAGCTACATCCTCATTCATCGGAACACGGCTGCCGGAAATCCACTCCGGTGCGGGTAGAGTCCAAGCCCGATTCGGATTCGGACAGAAAAAAGCCGCACCGAAGAAGGCTGCGAAGAAGCAAATTCCGGACAGACCGTTGTGGTACCCAGGAGCTAAGTCACCGGAGTATCTAGACGGAAGCCTTGTTGGTGACTACGGATTCGATCCGTTCGGTTTGGGGAAACCGGCGGAGTATTTGCAATATGATTTGGATTCGTTGGACCAGAATTTGGCGAAGAATTTGGCTGGTGACATTATTGGAACGAGAACTGAAGTTGCTGATGTGAAATCAACTCCGTTTCAGCCTTACAGTGAGGTTTTTGGGCTACAGAGGTTCAGAGAATGTGAACTGATCCATGGAAGGTGGGCTATGTTGGCTACTCTTGGTGCACTCACTGTTGAGTGGCTCACTGGTATTACATGGCAAGACGCCGGAAAGGTACTGTTTCAATTCATGTGAAATTTTTATATATCCTTTCTTTATATGCAATGAAAATGTTTTTACTAATAAAGTATAGTTTATTAGTTTATGTGAAATTTATGTAGATCATCACTGAAGAATAATAAGCGTAGTGGTAATACCTACTTCATTTTCAACAAGTCGTCACTGTCCTGCATGCTTAATATTTTGTTGTTTTTCTTCCCTTTCATATATGTTATTCTCGTGGTATCTTTTAATTTGTTCACTTAACTAAAATAATAATCTCTATTTTTACCAAATTAAATTAGATTTATTAGTTTCTTTATCATTAAGTAAATACATAAAGTAGTACTAGCTAGTCAAACTTAGAGACTGTTTGTCCTAGTGGGAGGTCAAAATTCACTCTTTTTTTCCTTTTTGAAAATCTAAGGCGACCTATTGATCAGTAAAATTGTTTTTATATAGAAGTAAAAAAACAGTGTTTCTGTGGTTAAAAGAAAAAAAGTACTAACAATTTCTGCTTCTTAGAAGAAACAGCAGAAGCATACAATTTTTTTTTCCAAGGAGTATGATTTAGCCTATAAGTTCTCTCCATTATAATCACTAGTTTTGGTTGCTTTTTAGTATTTGTTGCTACCCTTTCTACAAATAATTAAAAGGAAAAGGGTACTATAATTCAGATGTAACGTAATTTAGATCAAGTTTAGGTTAATTACACGTAAAAATATTTGTTGCTCCTTAAATAGTTAGTACATCAAACAATATTGATTTGTTATAATTAATGATTAAGTAATAGAAATTTATATGGAAGCACATATATACATATAATGCTATTTAATAAGTATAAATTTTGAGTATGAAAGTTTCTACCGTCTAATTAGTGAAACGATTTGCATAGGTTGAGTTGGTTGAGGGATCATCCTACTTGGGGCAACCACTCCCATTCTCCATTACAACACTGATCTGGATTGAGGTTCTTGTGATTGGATACATCGAATTCCAAAGGAACGGCGAGCTTGACCCAGAAAAAAGGCTTTACCCCGGTGGATCATTCTTTGACCCATTGGGCCTTGCTGCTGACCCGGAGAAAAAGGCCACCCTTCAACTCGCTGAGATCAAGCATGCTCGCCTTGCCATGGTTGGGTTCTTGGGCTTTGCTGTCCAAGCTGCTGCTACTGGAAAAGGCCCACTTAACAACTGGGCTACCCACTTGAGTGACCCGCTTCACACTACCATTTTCGACACCTTCGGATTCTTCTCTTAAGCAACATGTTTTCGTTGAGGATGGTTTTTACGTATATTATATTCATCTTCATCTTGTAAAAATTGTAACATTAATTTGACACTATTTCAAGGAGAAGCCTATATCAGACTTGTTGTTTAATTAAGCTAAGTTTGATTTTATCATCATTCATTATCTTTAACCATGATTCTACTTTTTCTTTAGACTGCATTATTCATAACGGTTGTTCATTCACAATGGACATAAGATTAAGTTCAGCATTAAACGATAACGACATTATAATTGGAATTGGACAACAATAATATTAATATGGCTTCACAATACTTGACATGAGAAAGCTTAACTTTAAGTTCCCTAATATCAGTTGTGATTATTCATCAATAATGCTAAGTAGAACTTTCACATTAGCATGGAATGGGTCCTTTAAACTAGATCCGGTAACTAATGTAAAGTTAAGAACAAAGATATTAAAACAAATACTTTTTTTTTAAGAAATTAAGGATATTTTATATATAAATAATATGGGTACAAATATGTTTACTCCCCTTATTCTTCTCCCTTGATTATAAATCAGTATGGGTACAAAGAATTCTTTACTCATTTAACGTTAAATTTGAATCACCAAGTATTAGAAATTGCTCTTATAATTGCTATTCAATTTAAAAGAAAATGTAATTAAAAAAAAAAGCAAAAACTAAAAATAGTGATTATCAATTAAGTTCTAATATCTTATATACAATACTTTACTCACTAAGTCATTAATTCTAAAAATTTTATATGAAAATGTCCAAACACTTTTGCTAAAGATTTTGTATCTATTTACTCGAATTCAAATTAGAAGCTACAGTAGTATATTTTTTTTATGGTATCTATCAATGCCATAGCTGCAAGGTCAAACTGCAAGATTGTGTAGTTAATCAGCTTGATAGATGGTAAATCAGAAATGTATAGTCATCATAAGTTTCTTGAGCATTTCTCTAGATTCGTTGATAATCATTGCAGTAAAAATAAATGAAGCAGATCAATAATCCTGGATTCATTTTCCTACTAAATATGTTTTTATATAATTAATATATTTTAAATATTTGAAAATCATCTCAAAAAGGTTTTACTTGATTATGTTATTAATTTAGTTTAGTTTAAATTATAGTTATAACTTTGAGTCAATTAGTTTGTAATTAAATAATTGTTTCGTTAAAATTTAAAAAAATTGTTAACTAATCAATATCAATTTATCTTATTTAATTACTAGCCGAACTTATCCTAATTAACTAAGTTTTGGCTCTCCAATGGGCTATAATTTAGATTCATATGGCCAAAACTTAAATTGAATTACCCTTCAGCCGACCCAATTCCCAGCTGAGGCCCAATAACATCAGCAATACAATCGACCCAATTCAATTCCAACTCCAACAAACGATAGAGGTACCCATCAGCAATACCACAAAAGAACAGTACATCGTTCGACGAGCCCAGCCCGCGAATTGAAAAGAGAGTTAGTATCTCCCTTTTTGTTCACTCTCCACTGGAGCTCGTCGGAATCCGGTGAAGCTCGGCTTGTGGTGGAGGATCGTTGTCGCTAGCTCGTTTTCCAGTTCGCTGCTCCCATAAAGGTAAATTTCTTTTGATCTTCGCTCGTTTTTAGTTGATGTTTCGCTTTAGAACTGAAACTCTCTGTTATTTCTCTCCTGTTTTCTATTCTTTGTGGTCTGCTGTTGAAATCTGATAGTGGATCGTTTGGCTTCAGTTGGCGTTTCTCTTTAGTTGTTGAAGATGAAAAATGTGTTTCTTCGTGTATGATTTAAGCCTACAATTCGTTAGTTAAAAGTTTGAGTTTCCTTACTGTTGGTTCATTTTATTCTATTTTGAGGAAGTCGGCTGAAACTCTGACTCGTTTTGCTTAAAATAGTTTGATGTTCATTCGATTTCGACTGTGAATGTGTTAGCTATACATGCTTCTTTTCTTCATGGTTCGCTTGTGCCATTGGCTGTCTTATCTGTCGTTTTGAATTCTCATATGTGCTAGCTTAATATCGCAGAGCTTGTCTCTATTTCTTGCAATTTGAATGTTGTCTTTATCTTGTGCATTTCAGCTAGTAGTTATAGTCTTGTTTCGACTTGGCTCCTTGCTTACTGTTAGTTCGTCTCTCAAATGTGTCTTTTTCCTTTATATGTTGGGCTGCTTCGATTAAAAAAAAATCTGTTTGTTGCCTTTTCTTTCTAAGCATAGCATCTGTGTCTTGTCTCATTTGGCTGCTAATTTTATTAAGAAAGCTCCTAAGTAGCGTGTTCAATAACATAAAGATTGCTTCATCACTGCCTTCCTACTCTTTACATAGAATTTGATCCCTCCGGGCTCCGTCAGTGATTAATTTTGTTTGTTGCGTTAGAGTGTCAAGGTGATAGTTTCTTAGAAATATTGTGAATGATTACTTGTTCTGTATTGCTAGTTTCCTTGTATGAATTGAGTCGTTTTTAATTGAAAGTGGTTGTTTAGAGTTAAATTTTGACGAATGTTTTAGTTGGTTGATTTGTTGGTTCCTTTCCCATCTTTAGTTCCTATTTAGTTATATTATAATTCACTGTTTGGGTTAACTGCTAGTTGGTTATCATAGTTAGCTTTTGAAAATCCTCGCGATAGTAGTGACTAGCCTGTTTAAGCCTTCCCCTTTGCTGCTCACCTTAAATAAAGTCAACAATGGTATTAGCTAGTTAAGTGAGCAGCTCATCTCTTTGCTTTCTTGGTTTATTTTCGTGCATCTGATGTAGTCTAAATCATTGTTTGGTTATTGTTAATTGTATGAAGTATTTTGATCCAGTTCCTCTTTCTCTTTTGGTATGCTAATCTTTATTTTTGTTTTGTTGCATGTGAAATCCATCCGAGTACTCTTGGACTCTATTTTTCCTTCCCTAACATGCTATTCTAGATACTATTGCCCAATGTAGCATTATACAATGAACATGTGATATTTTTATGCATTTTGTTTCACATATAACTGTATTTTCACTTTCCTTAAAAATGATGTCAGTTTTCTGTTTTTGTCTTGGTGGAACTAATACCTCAAATTTTGACCAAGTAAGGAATCGCAGGGCAAAACAGAAGTTTGAATTTGAGAAGCTTATTGAAGCAATTTGCTAGCTTAGACTTTCATTTTGACTCTATGTTGCTCGGACTCTTCAAAAATGTCAACGGGTGCGTGTCGGATTCGCCAAATGTAGTGTATTTTTGGAGAATCCGACACGGGTGCGGCATCAAAAGTGAAGAGTCCGTGCAACTATTTTGAGTATATTTAAAGCATTTTGTCTCTTCAAACTTCCCTCTTCTTGTGAGCGCTCTCACAAATAGAGATGGTCATGTCCTGTTAGCTTAAGAAACTGGTAGCCATTATTTCCGTGTGTACAATCTCTTAGCAAGCTAAGACACTACATATTGTTGTCTGACAGTTGTTCATAAGTCGGAACTAATTACTCGTGGAATAGAGGGGAAAAGGTGATGAGCTCATTTGTCAGTATGACATTTATGTTTTATCTTCTTATTGATGGAGAGCTTTATCTTATGTTTATTTCTTGCTATTCGAGGAATTTCTTAAAATGGAATGTATAGTCTTTCACTAAAATCTTATAGATTAAACTTTTATCGTAATTGGATGAGCTTTCTTTGACCAATAATGTATAAGATTTCATGCTTTCTTCTGGTTCTTTGTCAAAGGTGTGAGACTGTCCAGATTGTAAGGACTATTATGGAATTTGATTTAGCTGATCAATCACCACTTCAAATTGTTGGGCCCATGCTAGCACCGGCTTTGTTGCATCTAGTATAAGTATATAATTAATAAAAAGGCTGATTAAATATAAGAGTTACAGGCCTGTACTAATATTCACAAAGAAAAAATATTTTCTCGAATAGTATTTTAAGTTAGAAATAAATATACTACATAGTAACTACTAGAATTATTTATCTCTGAACTTTACTTTTTCTGTTTTTATTTTTATGTAGAGATTGTTTAAGTTGATATGCTTGTTGACACAAGCCCAACAAACCAATCCACTGGCTTTGGCAGACCCATTTAGAGCCACAGTAGGCCCAGATTGTTCTATCCTTCTATCATCACTCTTCATCAGCGATAACCATCATCGGCTGCCGGAGCTTCCCTTCGATTTCGTTCCTTTCTCTCTTATCCAGTGGCTCTATATCATCTGTATGTCTTACTTCCCTTCTATTTAGTTGATTCATGTAACAGTAAAGTTATTATGATATGTTTGCAATATTAGTCCTAGAAAGACAAGACTTAAATAAGAGTGCGGCGCATACAGATGAGTTATATAGCTGATGCTCAATTAATCTGATTGAATTTACCATTCAGCAAGCATCTACTAGAGGATTGGGTTGGAAGTTGGAACTAGCTGTTAAAGTTGTTACCTTGCAGGAAGAAATAATAAATACAAGAAAAAGTCTAGCTTCTGTTAGTAGCTGCGGATTTATCTTTTTTCTAGAATAATTATTGATGGGTTTACTCAACTCCTAGTGATTAATGTGCGCTAAATTTATGCTTAGCTAATTGCAGATAGTGCCAGATAATATATGCTCCTTGTTGTTGGACCAAAATTACATTGCAGTTGTTGCAACTATTTTAAAGAGATAATTCTTTGAAAATGTGGGGTGGGATGACATGGGCCTAAACAGATATAGGGGTTCATCCTGACCTAAGTTACTCGGACTCTCCAAAATTGCTGCAGCACTCGTGTCGGATCCTCCAAAAATGTACTACTTTTGGAGGATCCAACACGCACCCGTCGACGTTTCTGAAGAGTCTGAGCATAGATCCTGACTAGTTTGGGATTGATGAGAAGTTGATTGAAGTCTTTCACAGTGTTAAACCACTGCATATTTTGAAATAAGATTGATAACATGTTTACTTTGGAAAGACATATTTGCTGATTTTTTTTAAATCTCTTCTTGGGTTTGAACAGTGTGGCAGATGATTTAAGGCCGATTATGGGGACTGTGAATTTCGTCTGGAATTTAACTAAGAATTATTTCACCTTTGGGCTCATAGGCCTTACCGTCTCTGATCGTTATGCTAGTATTGTTCCAGTTGGTGGCATTTCAATGTCTCCTACATTTAATCCACATGATGACAGTTCCATGAGAGCCTTGACTCGTAACTACTCTTTTTTCTCTCTTTTAAGTTCTTAAAGTTTTGTGCTGCGGGCTTGGATGAAACTATCAACTAGTCATTATGGTGCAGGTGACTTTGTTGTAATGGAGAAGCTTTGCCTAGAAAAATACAAGTTCTCCCTCGGTGATGTGGTTGTCTTCAGGTAACTCTTGACAAGCTGCCCCAAGGTTGTTTCTCTGTTGACTCAAGTAACCGCTTGACCGGTCTACATCTTATTTATTTTTGTTGATTCACTTCATGTTGCTGCTTGAACTCTCCAAAAGAGTCAATGAGTGCGGGTCAGATCTTCCAAAAGTAGTGCATTTTTGGAGGATCCGACGCGGTTGTTGCAGCTGTTTTGGAGAGTCCCCGCAACATATCATTCACTAACCTGGTGGGAGTATGGCTTAAGTTACTTGTTTGGATGTTATCATAGTTGGTTATTCAAGTTTCATTGTTAGACTTTCGGACCTTACAAATATGTTTGTACTGTTTGGAATGTGAGAAATACTCGGTCCACACTTCTCATTTGGAAGGTTTGATGCATCTGACCATGGAATAGATATTCTTGGTTCCAATGTAGTACATCGTAGTACTCAACTTTTGATATCGTATTTGCTGATTTAGATATCTTAATTTTAATTATAAATCCCATTGTGACAGAGAATAGAGTTTCATATTTTATGTTTTTCTCTCTTGACACAGCTCCTGTGACTAGCTCATAGATTTCCAATGACATCTCCTGCTACTAAAAAGCTCCTTTGAACTGAGTATATGCTCTTGCATCCATAGCAAGTGTAACTAAAGCAAGTCCAAGGCTTGAAAAAGTTATTAGTGGAAAAGCATACATATATATATTGAGTTTTTATGGAGAATTTCTCTTGAAGATAAAATCGAAAGAAAGATAGAAGCTCTGTTGTTTTTAATACCTTTTTTTGGTGGAATACTCATTCTTCATTTTTTTTAATGACCGTGGTGTCCAGGCTAGCTTGTGTGCACCTCGGCCAATACTCATTTTTCATTCTTAAAGAATTAAGTGCATTAGAAGGCCTACTTTGTAATACCTTAAGGGCCTCTAACACACATTGCTCTCAAAGTTATGTTCTTGGTGTCTTTAGAAAAATTAATTTAATATATCAATCAAGATGGCCTGCTTCCACTCAGTTGATGAGCACTGGTAACTTGTGCTGGATATCAGGACCTCGTTTGACCTGAAGAACAATCTTTTTATCTGTGATCAGCTCTTGTTCGACATTTTGGCTCTTCCCTTCCTTAAACGTCTCTCTCGAAGTCCATTCTAAGTAGTGACATGTGAGATATTTGTTTTTCAACCACTGGTAAATTCTTAGTATCAAGTCATCAGATTTTATACTTTTAAGATGTTATCTTCTATAATTCAAGTGGTCTTTGATAAATTGTGCCAGCAAAATTCAATATTATGGTCCAAGTGGACACCTCTCTTGTTTCCGAGTTAGAGCAGATTCCAGTGTATAATCAGTTAATGTTTTTTTGTTTATTGGAAATTAAATATATTCTAATATTCTTTAACCATCTTTTGCACCAATTGTCTGATTTGTGGTTGGCCTTCATTTCAGCTCTCCAACTAATCATAAAGAGAAAAATATAAAGAGAATAACAGCCTTACCTGGTGACTTGGTCAGTACCCCTCATTATGATGCAGTAGTGATCCCTGAAGGACATTGTTGGGTTGAAGGCGACAATCAGGCTTGGAGCTTGGACTCAAGATCCTTTGGCCCTGTACGTTACATATTACTCCATATTCTTCTGCTAATGAAGAGGAATTTAACATAGAAAGAATCCAATATACTTTGTAAAGTTAATACAAGGTTACATTAAGAAACTTTAGCTAATGTAGGTGACATACAAGATCAATAGAATTGGCAATCATATTGGCATAAATTGCTAAATGTGGCATTCTTTTGACCCTGCCTCCTACTCACTTGTGGTGAAGGGGTGAATTTAACTTTTGGACATCCTAGTATGAAGTGTTCAACTTTTCCCGTTTGTGTGAGGAGTTGATGATTTTATATCTACATTCATTCTACTTTTAATGAATCACTTAGTAAGATTATGTGTTCAGCAAAAATACAGCTTCTTGGATGAAAACTCAGGATGCCTATCTTTGCATATGAATAAGTTGATCTTTTAGACTTATTTTGTCCAAAAGTTACTTGCTCATTATAGATCCTAAAGTAAAACACAGATTATACCCTGTCAATGCTATATCTTATGTGGTGCGTAAGAAAGGAGAGAACGAGTGGAGTTCTGAGAATGAGAGTGTTAGTGTGACCTTATCTGTGTTTGTAATCAGCTTTCGTCTAGCTCAGATGATTAGTTTGATTGACTTGAAAAACTTTCTTTTTCAGATCCCTCTTGGTTTGGTTCGTGGAAGGGTTACCCATGTTGTGTGGCCTCCTCACCGGGTTGGTAAAGTTGAAAGAATGACACCAAAGAGCCTAACACCTTTCTAATTGTATTTTTGAGTATATCATAGATTTCAATTGTATTATAGCCTGCATAATCATTGTTCTTTATAGCACAGAATCAATATTTCAACTTTAGACTATTGTATTGTTGTTTTCAGCTCCTTTTCGTCAGACTTTGAACTGTTACCTTGCTATTTGCTATATTCTCGTCACTGTACACGGATTTGTTGCACTTGAGCAGAGGACCTTTCGGAAACAGCCTATTATTTCTAGAGAATTATTTGATTTATCTAATTATACTGCCACAACTGATGGGGAGGAATTGTAATTAATTTTTACTGAATGGTTTTTCAGAACCATCCGAAGGTGATTCATTTTCTTTATAGGGTGGAAAATAGAATAATAATTTGATTTGTCCAATTAAATTTTACTGGAGGGATTAGTGCCACATCACTATATTTTGGGCGGTTAATTCTAAAGGTATTTGTTGTCTCTTGAGATAACATTGGGGCTTCTTTTATCCAAGAAGTGGAGTGTACTAATGGTCTATTTTGCATTGTTTAAGGGCAATTTTATTAATGTTTGTTTAAAAAAAACTCGTAGAAATATAATATAAGGAGGCTAGAATTTGTTACTTTGTCTGATTTTTCTTTTTGGAAAAATATTCCTTTTCTATTAACGTTACTTTCCTTTTATTTCAAAAAAATTACGTGCAAATTAAAATTGATGGCCTCCGACCAAGTCACAGATACTTGCTTTTTCTTGTGCTCATGAGGTGCGTAAAGTATGAATCTTTATTTAACTATCCTCTTTTTAGATATTGAAAAGGACTACAAAATATGATTAAAGTGCATGTATTTATTTGTTTATGAATTACGCGTTATCTTTCTGTTTTTATCCTAAAGAAGTAATGTGAATAAGAGTGTATTTATTTGCACACTCTTATTCACATTCATATTTCCCCCATTAATTAGCTTTAAAGCATTAAATCATATTATTGATTGATATAAGACCACATGTTGGTCCAGTGGTTTGAGCTTGGGACTTCCATGTGGAGGTCTTAAGTTCGAAATCCTTGCCAGCGAAAGCAAGGGGTTTGCCTTCTGGGTCGAGCTCGTCGCACCAGGCTTGCCTAGTGTGGGTTACCTCTCCTATGTGGTTTGCGAGCTATTGCATAAGAGCGGTGGTTTTATCCTGTGCGCACCCAAAGGGTAGCGGCTGCGGGTTTCCCTTGTCATCAAAAAAATAAGACCACATGCAAAATGCTTACACTAAATTAGTTATTCACTCTTTTTTTTTTTTTTGTCATGTTATATTTTAAAGTCAATTTGACTAACTTTCAAAGCTAAATTAAATTATATTAGTTTGATATTTTAAAATAAAAAATTAGATTTCAAAAACTATATGAAAATTACTATAAGTAGTAATTTTTTCATATCAATATGATTAAAAAGTACATCTTAAAAATATTAATCAAAGTTGATATCGTTTAACTCTAAAAAAACATGACAACTAGAAAAGAACGGAAAAAAGTAATAAATACTGCTAATTTCTCGATCTATGCCATACATTTTCCTTTTTAATATGAATATATAGTCTTTGCCCCTAAAAAGAAGAAGAAAGAGTAATATGAAACGCCGAGGGGCAGAAGTGTAAATATAATCATGCAAATAACAAATTGCAAAGAAAAAGAAAAAAAGAGTTTAATTGGTATTGGGTTTTATGAAAAGTTTTTTTTTCGCATGTATAAATAGATGCATAACACTTGGCTCAACAATTCCGGTCGATTACTTTCTTCTCTGCTGCAAAAGGTAATATCAATTGGGTTGCTCTCTTTTGTGTTTTTCTGCAATGGGTTACTCTTATTTTGATCAATTGTTGGGTTTTTCTTGATTTTGCTGACACTAACTTTGTTTATTTTGAAGGGGTTTTAGTTTGATCGAAGAGGATGGGTAGGCTTTTTGTAATCACTCTTGAAGGAAACATCTATAGCTGCAAGTACTGTAAAACTCATTTTGGTCTTGCTGATCACATTATGTCTAAGGTCTCTCTTTTATCTTTTTTATATTCATCTTCTGTTTATTTATATCTATAACATAACTACTTTAATTTGCGACACTTGAGCCAAGGGTTCTATTTGGGTATGTTGTTGTTATTTATATTATATATAGCATGATAGCCTTCAGGGGCGGAATTAGGCTTCGAGTCTTAATACCAAATTAGTTGGGGTCGACTATTTCCATCCTATAATTTTCATTCATTGTTGTTTGATTTTACCCAACCATCAACCTACTATAATCTTCCTCTTTTATCCGGTTGTTAAATTTATTTGATTATAATTCAACATAAGTAGAAAGTTCGTATTTTTGGGTCATTGGTAAACAATTTGTTGGGCAATACTCAATGCTAAACTATAGTACTATACTTTGTACATAGGCGGAGTTTTTCATTTTTGCAACATGTGGTTGGTTTATGTGTGACAGTTGAATTGTTACTTTTCTGCTAGAAGAAATTTTCCTGTTTATCCGGGTTTTGGACTAACTAATATGTTGTACAAGGCCTAATGTAGCTGCATGAAACTTGGTACATGGTTGCAAATGGAGAAAGAAGTTAATTTTCTAACTTAGTATATCTTCCCCCTTGGAACTCTCAGTATCTGAACAGGTCACAGGGTGTGGACTGGGGGAAACTGGTAGCTAAACATGGTTAAGATTGATAGGTAGCAGGCGCTCTTATTTGTTTAACCTGTGGATTATATGGAGGCAGAGGGTGTGAAACTTCAGCCATCAAGGACTTAGCTCATGAACTTCTGAGATCTTTAGGTGTCTAGAGTGCGGGGAGCAGTTATAATTGCAGCACTCATCCCTGTCCTCTTAGTAGCATTCATTTTTTCGGGAGTGCTTGAATACTTCTTTAGTTCACCTTTCTGTTGCATCTACCTGCTCCCACTGCTGTTGCATCCTAGTGCCTTGAGCCTAACTAGCTGGTTGAGGTTGGTGCAAGATTGGACTAATCCCTTCTCAAGATTATGTTCCATCTAGCAAAGTTTTATTGCTTTCTAGTGAAAGGGATGTCATAAATTCTTAATCATGCAGTGATGTTTCTTGCCTGCAGGTTCATTAACTCTTTTATTTCCTGTCTTCTGAGATATCCTTCAGTCTAGTTTTAGAAGGAAGTATTCTGTCTAAATACCTTTACAGGTGGTTCATAAAATTATTGTTTCAATTTGCTCGCAAGTGGCAAAACATCTGTAGTCAAGCTACTAATACATACACAAGGGTCCTGATTTTTCTCTTATGGCATGGTGTCAGCTTCGTGGAGAAATGATCATCCATCTTTCTGGTTTCTCCATCATCTGTTTGGTTTCTGAAATTGTGTACTTCGTGCCTCCTTTTCTTTTATTGTGTGTTTTTACCAAATCCTTTATCGTACTAACGTTTCTGTACCTTATCTCAGCTTAGTGTGGCTATTAATTGTCTTAATCCTAGTATGTTATCCCTGTTGTCCAAATTTACATGGCACTTCTTTTGTTATGTCCAAATTGTTTGACACCATCTAATAATATTATTCTACAGTCTACACGACTTTGCAATTGTTGTTGATAAGGTTACAATTTTCATCATTCAAATTCATTTACCTACTCTAGTATTAAAGTTTGAGTGATGTTTTCTCTACCAAGCTGATATCTTTCTCTACTATTAATGTACTGTGAAGTCCAATTGATAACTTAAATTTTATACCCACTCAAGTACTGTACATCCATATTAGATGGATTGGAGGCATTATTTACTTTTGAATTCCAAAAACTTGTAATATGCATGCTATTTGTATACCTTTCTTAAACTCTGAATTGATAGATGAAAATGAATGGTATTCAGCTGGATTTCTTTTATGTAGAACAAGCATTATGGAAGATGCAAACTATGCAAGAGGAAGCTGGGTGGCCTATATGAAGTCTGTTTTGTAGTATCAAATTTGGACTGATGTCTTGTTTAATGTTTTTCTCTGGAGTTAGGAACTAAAGCTTTCAATGATTGAAATTCTGGCTCTGAGTTTAGTTAGTCTGTTGGGATATGTCGGGCTTGATAATATCTGAAATGGACGTGATCTTAATGAGGTCTGCTGAAGATTGCTATCTCCTACACTAGGTTGTCTTACATAAGTTTGCTGCAGATTGTTGCTTCTTATAAATAACTAATTTTTCTGTCAGACTATAAATTGACAGTTAATATTTTGCTGTGTTTTTTGTCTAGAATCATGAGTGTTTGCACATTAATATGCCATAGTTTGTACTATAGGGGTTGTGATCTGGACTTTCAGTTTGTTATTAATTGTTAGAGAAAATGTTTTATAGTACCGCTATATGATTCTTTCCTTTGTTTTGTATCCTTAAAAAAAATGGTTTGAATTGGATGTTGGGTGCTTGTTGTAGTATGTCCAACATATCTAAGGTCATGGCGCAACTTCAGATTACCTGGTACATGATCTTAGATAGGAGAGTGTGGAGGTCGCATATTAGGGTAGCAGGTTAGTAAGCAATAAGCAGTGGAGTGTTGTCTTGCTTTTCGAGGGTTTAGGCTTGTTGGTGTTTGTCGCAGTACTAGCCGTCTTCTTGTAGTTTTTGCTTTTGATATCTATCTCCATCGGGTTTTTTTTGTTTTTTGGTTATCGTACTAGTCTGTTGTTATTATTGTTCCTTTCTTGTAGGCTCTGCATTGCTTTCCTTATTAGTTGTTAAGTTTTCTTCTTTTTTTTAACTTGGATTTTTACTGCACTTGAATTGGGGGTCTTTCAGAAACAACCACTCTACCTCCACGAGGTAGTGGTAAGATGTGCATTTATTCTAGGCTCCCCATATTGCACTTGTGGGATTTCACTGGGTATGTTGTTGTATTCTTGCTATTAGAAACTTCATCAGATGTACCATAGTAGGTAGACCAATGCAAATCTCTGACTGATGTGTACAAGATGTAACGACTAAATAAAGGATCAATCTGAAAATGTTTTTAAAAGTTAAATCTATAATACACTGTACATGATGAATGAAATATGACCTTACTTTCAGTATATCTGTCCAATGAGACTGAATATCCTTCATTAGACATACCAACCTCTTTCTCTTTTTCTTTTTCTCTGTTTATAAGTAGAGCAAACTGCTATTTCATATAAAAGCATCACCACTCAGCCTCAGTGTAGTTGACTAGATTTGCTGTGAGCCAAGGTTGGTTAATTGCTTCTTGTTGTTTCAGATTAGGCTATCTAGTGAATTATTCCTAAATGGTACCATTCCTGTATTCTTATGTATGATCTATAATTGTTGTGAGTAGTACTATTGCTGGATTCTGGTATATGTTGTCTTCATGCTACTATTTGGAAACTGGCTAGATTGTACTATGATTCTTTTTGAAATTGGTAACTTAGATTGTACTCTGATTCTTTCTGGTGTGGATTATCTGTATACTACCTCAGGCATGTATCCTAATTCTGCCCTTCACCCTTTTCTCCAGTCATTTCAATGCAGGCATGGGAAGGCTTACCTCTTTGATAAAGTGTAAGTGTTCAATATAACCTACTATTTCAGATGGATTTTCTAACTCTATTAATGCTAATGCAGGGGGGGTCCCTTGAAGGTTGAGATTAAATTTGGGAAACTAAATTCCTATAAATTTGTATAAATATTTCCCCTATTACTTTAATTATTACTTCTTTCTGCTGGGATTTTGCTTCAATGTTTGAAGTACAAGAATTTCCTATCCTGTCTCAAATAGAAAGCCAAACTCATTTCTTGAATTATGTATTGCGGAATCGCAGAAAATGTGGCTAGTCACTGTATCCTATAACATGCTTTCCACTTGCAAGAGTGCATATTATGTTCTACTCCTTTATTGGCGTTGCAGTGTGAATGTTACTCTTGGAGAGAAAGAAGAGCGGATGATGCTGACTGGAATCCACACTGTTGTTGACATATTCTGTGTGGGATGTGGCTCTATTGTGGGGTGGAAATATGTAAGTCTCCTATTCACTATTTCATGACTCTGCAATAGTCTTCGACTTTTTATGTCTCTGCTCTAGTTATCATATGATATGTTATACCAATATCGACTGAATAATTTCAGGAAGCTGCGCAAGAGAAAGACCAAAAGTACAAGGAAGGGAGGTTCATCCTTGAGAGGTATTGTAGTGTTTCTTTTACCTTACATTTGGTGTCTGATCATACATCAAGACTTTTAGACATACACAATATTTCACTTATTATCTGCAGTTAGCAAATAATAATGATTTTGACAATCAATATTTGCAAGTAGTCATGTACACAACCTGATCATCCAAATACTTCTTTACGACTTCAACTTGAAGTAATTTTTTTTCCAGCTTTCAACCAAACATTGTCCAAACACCTATTGAGTTATTTTGGTTCTTTTTGCTAAGTAGGTTTAAGATCTTGGGTCCAGATGGAAGCAACTATTCAATACTTCAAGATGCTCAGCTCGGAGGAAGTGATACCGATGAACCTTGACTAACCTTCTGCTTCACCATTCATTATCATTTAGAATCAAAGATTTATTACAATTGTACATCCTCTCAACTTTCTTTGTCGACACAAGCAATCTATAATTGCTTTTAGTACAGATGCAAGTAGCTTATATAGACAAGTTTTGCATTTCGAATGATCAATTACTATACTTTTAGTCTCTCTGGTTTTTCCATCTCAAATTGCTCTTGTAGTCTTTGACTTCCATTGATAGAAATTTGATATTTTATCTTTTTTCCAAAGAAAAAAAGTTCGTCTAACTTGGTATGATCTATCTTATATTTTCGCCTAATTCCTCAACGAAATGTATCTCCTACAAAATCTGTAAATTGATCACTTCTATTTACTTAGCAGAAAATGTTCTTACATATTAAAACTCATTATGATATGTATTTATGATCAATTAATTGTATAGTATCCAATTAAGAAGTAACAGTTGTCAAATTAGTTTATTTTTACTTACTTTTTTGCCTACAGGTATCACAAGTCGGCTGAACCTACTCTAACATATAGATAGGAGAACCTTAACACCCAATTTTAAACATAAAATACAAAAGTGAACAAAATATAAACTAAACACCCTGTTTAAATAAAGAATACTCAAACTTAGTTAAAACAAAGTATTTTTGTTAAGTATTACATTAAACTCTAAGTTCCTATCCAACATATGCGCGAATGAGAGTTTCAAAAATACCTATAGATTTCCATGATTATTAGTTTTCAATTTTGTTTTACAAGATGTTCCGTCCATTCCTATTTATATGTCACCATATTTAGAGTTTACGTCCCTTGAGACATTAGGTAAGTTTACCATTATACCCCTTATTTAGTGTTCTATTGTTGTCAAGTTTTCAATAAATGAACATATATTAATTTATTTTGATTAAGTTAAATTGACCTATGAACATGAATTAATCATTTAGTTTGTCAAATTTATACTTTCAAACCTAAAAATTTAATGTTTCATTATTTTTAAAAAAGTCATAGACACTCCTAACTGTTCACATTGTCCTTTTCTTTATATGCTATAAATATAAAATCTTGTTATGTTTGATAACTAAGAAAAAGTACATATATATTTATATCTACTTTAATAATATATTATCTTACTTCATCAATGGAAATTTTGGTCTCAAAATGTTTTTTCATGAAAAATGCAAACAGGTCCCCACCAATCACCAGCTAATAAAAAACAGCCCGGCCCATTAGGCCCATAAAATGGGCCCAAAATCTTTTCTGGCCCACACTTCGTAGATTGAAAATACCCAACCACGTTTATTTATGAATTTTTAAAAAATAAAATACACAAAACAGCCCATGTTTAAGTCTAGGGCCTTGTGCACCTTTTCAAAATATTCTTCACATCAATAATTTGACTTGTCTTATTCTATTACATCCTTTTTTATGTGTTAAACAGTTAAAAGAACACATTGTTAACGGGAGAGGAGCGAAGCGGAGCTTAGTCGAATATTTTTCTTTAAAAATTACTTCTATCTTCTATCAAATCACCGTTACTATCATAATCGTCAACCACTATCACTAACACATCTGCAATCACAATCAACATTACCTTTGTCAATCATTAACACACCACTAATACTAACCACATCTACTATAACATATCATCTCTATCATTATAATTATATCAACTAATATCATCGTTATTATCGTCACCGCCACTCCACTACAACTGCAACCACTTCGTTCTATCCATACTACCAACCATCATAACTAGCATTATCATCAACCATTACAATTCCATAATTTTATATCAACTAATATCATCGTTATTATCGTCACCGCCACTCCACTACAACTGCAACCACTTCGTTCTATCCATACTACCAACCATCATAACTAGCATTATCATCAACCATTACAATTCCATAATTATAATAATGGATGTGGTAGCGATTGTCAATAGTGATTGACAACCGCGACAGTCGTCAATGATTGTGATGACAAAGATGGTTGATAATTTGTAGTTGATGATGGTAATATAGTGATAGTTATAATGAAAAAAAAAAAGAGTTAATGATGATGACCGGTTATTATGAATAGAATGGTGATGAAAATTATTCACATATATCTTTTTAATAATATTAAAGACTTTATTCAAATAAAATAAATATTAAAATATTAATATAAATAAATACACTTAATAATCTAAGATGCGTAACCACAACCAAATAAAGTCAGTCAAAGTGTGTGAATATGCCTAAACTTGTAATCTACAAAAAAAAAAAATATTAATGACCTTGTGACATCTGTTTATTCTTTAACTTGTACGCATTTCTTATAATTTAATTTAATACATGTGTGTGGTTTATTTGTTTACGTTATTAATTATATTCATCATGTCAACATCGTGCTACTAAACTTTGTTTAAATTCAAATCACTC
>NW_006239542.1:148820-202181 GCF_000226075.1 Solanum tuberosum
CCACACACACACAAAAAAAAAAAGTGACAATCAGTAAAATAAACCTTTTGTTTTTGCTTTTTCAGTGCTGCTGATTTTGATATATAGACCTTTAAGAATTGCTACATGAGATTTGTTTTATTTGTTTTTGTATCATTGATACTAGACAAGATTTTAACAAATTTCCTTCTTATTAATTGACAATAATTCATTTTTACGTTGTTTATATTTTGCTGATATACTAAATAATATTTAGGACATTATATATACGAATATCCCGATGATAATAATTAGTCTATTTCATTTGTACTTCCTGCTAAGACCGTGTAAATGAATACATATATATAATTCTTTACCATTTGAATTATTTTTTCACTGCGAATTAATAAGAAATTTGTGTTATAGAACATGATTTTACCACTTATTTCTTTAGAATCAACTCACTGAAAAAAGGTATGCCCGAAAAAAACATACTATACATTACTATTTTTTTGTTCTTACTGATTCAATCAAAATATCTATGAAAATAGTGATCTTTAATAGTGAAGTAATCGTGCAAGATCTCTTGTGAGTTATGTTCAATGGTTATACATGTAAAAATAAAAATATCTCATAAAATGACGCAAAACTGAAATCATTTTTTAAAAAAAAAAAACTTAAAAACCAATCGACCCGTTGAAACACCTAATTGTTGATTTTGATGGAATTAGAATAAACTTGTGTATAATTTTCCAATTGTTTGGTAGGAGTATAACAAGAAAAGGATTTTTTTAAAGACAAAAAGAGTATTAAGAGCTAGAAAAAAATGGCATAGGCTAAAAGAACAAAAGAACAAAAAGGAGAAGAGATAAAATTGTATTATGAAATGAAATAAATCAAAATTTTGCTTATTATATAAAGTATGAAGCCTCTGTCCCAAACATGTGCAATGGAATAAATGGATACCCCACAAACTAAAAGATATTGACAAATGCTCTTTATTCACTTTGAAAAATGACTTAGATACAAAAAGTTTAGCATATGATTATGAAATGATCCTCTTACTATGCACCTAATTTAATACAATGTCTTCCTTAATTTTGGCAAAAAGTTCACACATCATTTATTTCAAAATCTAAAAAGATCTACTATTAATTAGGTATTATATGTGAGTATAATTTATGTTCCTCATTTCATATGTTTGGAACTACATGGTTGATACACAATATATATATAAATAAAAAAGTAATAAGTTCAATTGAGAGTACTTTGTACAAATAACTTTTTTAAGTCACTATTTAAGTGTCGTCCCATTAGATTATGGGCTAAACTTATTTGCAAAAAATATAATTCACCGAATTACTTATACAAGTGAAATTCAATTTATCGAATTAACATAAATATATCTAAAGCATAATTTTAAAAAAATCACACGGTACAATTATTTAAAATAAACGTCATATCATAGATCAATTCACTCTAAATATGATTCGGAATGCATATATAACAAAAAAACTTGGCTTATAAAAAGTAAATATCATTTCAAATGACAAAAATATTGTGTAGTAAATGCAAAACGACCTCTTTTTGAGAGACTAATGTTTTAATCCTCCTATATAAGTTTAATGAGTTAATATTGACGAACATTAATTTTGTTACATATTTGACCATACTTAAAACTTACTATATACTTAAGATTTCTCATGCCATTCATAGATATCCTTACCATTTTGCCAAGCAACAAATTTTAGTAATCTTTTGATCTTATTAATAATTTGGTAATACAAATTTCCACATAAGATTAAAAAAAGAAAGCGACATATCAATTATGAAAGTTGCTCACTAACATTAAAGGTGGCAAATACTTTTGAATTTGAATTGGTCACTTCGACTAGAAATAATCACTAATAAATAAAAGAGTTAGTATAAATATGAGTTTTGTTGTTTTTGTTTAATCAATTCAATTATCCTATATTGTTTGATTTCTTCAAAAATATCGTTATAGAGTTTAAAACTAATGCATTCTTATAACAATAATAAGTGCAAGGAGGGTAGTAAATGTGTACGTAAGTATTACCTCTACCTCTCTAAAATAGAGATGTTTTTTCCGGAAGATCCTCAGCTTAAACTAATGCATTTTTGATGATCTAAAATGGATTCGATACAAAAAAAAATTAAATTTCGAGCACATCATAACAATTATGGACTACTTTATTATAAATTTGAATTTTGAACAAAAATAAATAAGGGCAAATAAGTAAATTAAACCAGATTGGTGGGACATATTAGGGAATTGATGGCAATAGAAAATTGTATTAATTTCAAACTCTATTTCTCTCCCTGAGTTTTGTGTTTTCTTGTGCACATCACATAAGAAAACACACTGTATGACTTGCTTATCAAAGGAGAATCCAACTAATCACTTTGATTTCATTCTTGTTCTAAAGTTTTTTTTAACCCTCTTTAAATCCCCCACATTTCTTGCTCCTCTCACCATCTGACATTTTTTCTCAACTTATACTAGCTGCTCCCCCTCCTCACACACACCTTTTTTTTTTTTTTTCATTGAATCCATTAATTCAACTTCTAGCTATATTCTTGTGACAATGGCTGTAAGTATATCTAATGATTTGTGAGATTGACTGTTTTTCTTTTGTTTTTGTCTCTTTTTTTTCTGGTGCAATGTTTATGTATGGTTTTTGAATCTTGATTAACTTATTTTTATGAGGGTGTCAGTGAGTAAGTGTAGAACATTTGAATGTTTTTGATAGTAAAGATGTGAACTTTATGTTAATCTAGATGGATGGTTTTTTGTCATTTGTGTTTATTTTTCAAGTCAGATCCAATGATCTGTCTTGAAGATTTTTTGTTGTTACTTGGTTGAAGAAATGTGTGTTTAAGGGACAAACGGGGGTTTATTAGGCATTTAAATTTATGGGTTTTGCTTATTTTCTGAATCTACGTTGCATATTTTTCATTTAGAAGTAGATCCTTTAGTGGTTTCTTAAAATGGGTATTTTTTTTATTTTGTAAAGATTTGATTTTGATTTGTTAAAAGATTGGATTTCTGGTATGCAGACATCAGTGCAATGCAGGCCACAAGAAAGGACTTTAGGAATGGTGATGAAGGAGGTAGATGAAGATCTTGCAATGTTTCTTGAGATGCGACGTAGCGAAAAGGACATGAATGATCAACTTGCTAAATGTAACTCTGAGGAATTGGATCAGCAATTAGGTATTGATATTTTAGATGTTTTTTTTCCAGCATTGTCAATTTGTAGCAATATTTTCCCAGAAATAGAATATAAAATAAATGTAGTCTTGCCATTTGGTGGTTCTTTCCATCCCCACTTTAACATATTGTTATTAAATGCATGATCTTTAATTCTAAATCTAGAGTACAGCCAACTTTGGCCTTTTGGAGTCTGGCTTTGGAAGTTTTCTTTGTTTTTCAATTGTTGTATATGTAATAAAGTTGGCATTTTTATTAATTGCAGGCTCAGAGGTTGACTTCTCTTCGTTATCAAATGGGACATCAACAAAGCCTGCTAATCAAGATTATCTTTTAAACTCTGAGAATGACAAGAATGACTATGACTGGTATTTACTACTATAACATTTCTGTGCTGGCCTAGGGATGAACTCATTTTGTTATTGTGTATTTTTTCTTCTAATTTGACGCGTTACTTGTTATTTATTGTTTTGATAAAAAAGAAGCAACTGAATAGCTTGTGCAGCCTCTTATAGTTTATGGACAGACGGTATGTAAGTGACATTTTATTTGGGAGTTCAAAATGGCTAGTGTGTCGTGAGGTGGTAGCGATTTTGTTTTGAGGAAGTTGTATAGCATTTTTACTTTCACCCTTGTTCTTCAAAATGACTAGTGTGTCGTGGGATGGTAGGGATTTTGTTTTGAGGAAGGTGTATAGCATTTTACTTTCACCCTTGTTCTTCAAAATGACTAGTGTGTCGTGGGGTGGTAGCGATTTTGTTTTGAGGAAGTTGTATAGCATTTTGCTTTCACCCTTGTTCTGTTCATAGGACTCTAAGCAGGTTAGTTATGAAAAAAGAAAAGCTAAAAAGAGAATCTAAGAAGGTTTTATGAGGTAATTTTTGGTTCGAGCAGCATCATGTTAGTGACCTTCAGTTTTATATTTTTGTGGAGCATGGATAGCCAAATATTTCAAAGGATATACTAATTGGTAGTGTATATAATTTTTTAAAGTAAAAGCGTATATGAGTGATGCTTTCTCGGCCTATCGGATGAATGTTATTGTTATAGTACAGATTTAAGGTGTTGAGTGCTGTCCTCTTCTTTCAACTCTGTGAAATGTTATCTTTTTGTAATACTTTTGTAATGAACTATAGAAGTTTTTGACTTTCATAGGGACTTTTCACCGCAAAAAGTAACTTTTATAGTGATTGTTTAATCCAAACCTGGTCTAAATAGGTCTTGTAGTTGTGGCTAACCAAAGATGTTGCTCTACTAGCATTCTAAGGTTTATCATCTCATACTTGGGACAATATGAATGAAAGCAGAACAAACAAGCACATACGTCAAGACTGAGCAGAATTCTGCACATTTATTTTGTGCACTGTAGGGACTATTATCTGTTGGTACATTTAAGCTTATGCACTTCCTTAGACAGAGAATTGATTCTACTTCATTTTCCACGTCTTTGAGAAAAAGGAAAGTTATTTCTCCAACGTCTTACAGTCTGGTTGAATAAGTATGCTTTTAGAGATCAATCGAGCACATATGTTAAATTGTATATTCCTAGTTTCATGAAAATACAGTGCTGCGTGATGGTTCTGCCATTACACATCAATATTTTATCTGCTACTTTGGTTTTCAGGCTCCTTTCACCACCTCAGACTCCTTCAAATCCATTACCAGAGATGGAAGAACAGAATATTCCGGTGTACCAAATTGTGACAAATTCTAGTTCAACTGGTCAAGACTGTAAAATTAAGACAGATTTAAGTACAATTTCTCCTGAACCTAAAATAAGCATTGAGCCGGACATAGTTCAGGTACAATATACTCATTAAAGCTCCATTGAATGCTTATACGATAATTTACTCATTTTAGTACCGCTGAATGCTGTTCAGTTGAAGAAATTCTCTATCTTCTATATTTAGCATGCTGTTTCATTTATTTTGACGTATACTAAATTTTGCCACTAAATGCTAATAGTGATGTTTTCGGTTGAAGAAATTCTCTATTTTCTCTGCTATCACACTGTTACAGTTATTTTGACGTGGATTGCAAAACAATATGTTAGTTTTAACTGCTAGATGTTGCAGCCTGCAAATTCACTGGAAGGGCTCCATTCAATGGGACAGCCAGATATGTCCAGAAGCAAAAGCTCTTCTGCTGGAAATGGAAGGCCTTCTTCGTCAGGGGGGAAAAAGGCAACTTCCACCAGGTCATCAACGCCTACTGGACGTCCTCGTAGTTCTTCATCCAAGCCCTCAAGAGCTTCTACTCCTACTTCAAGAGCGACGTTGCCTTCTGCTAAGCCTGTTGCTTCCACAGCAAGATCCTCAACTCCAACAAGAGCTGCTCCACGCTCTTCTACCCCAACCGGTAGACCCTCCAAACCAGCTGCTTCCAAGTCAGCATCAAGGTCAGCAACACCAACTCGTCGACCATCAGCTGCATCGTCCATTCCTATTGTATCAGTTTCTGGTTCTCGATCTTCTTCATCGACAAAAACGGGTTCCACGACATTGAAAAAAACTGCACCATCTCGGGGTACCTCTCCAACTGTGAAGTCTAGGCCATTGAAACCCTTGGAGACACCAAGTCTTTCGCGTGATTCTTCTGTCAATTCTAAGACGTTAGTGCCTAAAAGGCCTGCATCTGCATCTAGAGGAAGACCAACTGCACCTGGCGCTCGATACTCTACTACTAATGGAAAACCCAGACGGAAATCATGTTCTCCTTCTAGAGGACGAGCAACAACAGCTACTATTTTGAGCAATACAACTGCTCTGCTTTCCAAGAGTAGGGGCTATGGTATTGAAAATGATGACGTGAATCCTGTGTTGATCGGCACACAGATGGTTGAAAGGGTAGTAAACATGAGGAAATTAGCTCCCCCAAAGCAAGATGATAATCTATCTCATGAAAATTCCTCCAAGAAATCTTTATCCCGAGAAAATTCAGGCTTTGGAAGATCATTCTCCAAAAAGTCTTTGGATATGGCTCTACGGCACATGGTACGTACATACATAACTTTTAAATTCTCATTCATTCAATTCCATCAATATTCAAATTCAAAAGTGAACTTGTTTAGAAAGTCTCGAGCATTGTAACACATTCTATTTCCTACAATATTTACGTTTATATGGACTTGTTATGAACAGGATATAAGACGAAGTGTTAATGGAACCTTACGCCCAGTCCTGACACGGGTCTCAGCTTCTTCAGCAAACAGTATCCGTTCTAGCTCAACAAAGAACAAGACAGGTAGTGTTTCTGACTCGCCCCTTGCCACGAGCAGCAATGCTAGTTCAGAACCAAGTATGAACAATAGCTCTAATAACATAAATTGGAGTGAACCTGAAGATGATAACTTTGGTTGTGAGAGAGAACTATCGTCCCCTCGCTGACCTGTAGGACTTGTTATGATATTTATTCTTGCTGTGTGGTTTGATCTTGTTTGTTCTTGAAACTCCTACATTGAAAAATTGCATCTGGATTTATTTTTCAGGGATCCTTTGCAATAGTAGTGGCATTTCTTGTGCTATGCATGTACTAGCAAAGATTAAACTTTTCTTGTAATTATAATGGAAAAAACTTAAATTCTTGAGCTATGACTTACAAAATTCTTCTCTTTCATGTAAGATTAATGACCTAAAGTGTCATGTCCATTTCATAAAGTAAGTTTCTCAAATTTAATTACTGAGTGATATATAGCTTTATTCCAACAAAATTTCTTTTTATGATATTTATTGAATTACTTTGAAAATGCAATGACAGGCAAGTTGATGATAATATTCCATATATTTCTACATATAAAAAAACAGCTCATTTTCTCCAAAGTAGAGTAAAAAAAATTTCAAAATCTTTTACTTATATGTGGCTTAAATTTTCAAACTTTGTCTACAAAGTCTTTATTAAAGACTACCAAAAAAAGTGGGATAGGGAAGTTTTTAAACATGAGGAAAAAGAAGGGGAGTTCAAAAGGGCCGCGATTAAAAATAAAGGTTTTTCTTATCGTAAATCAATTAGAAATTTTTTATTATAAAATATAATATTTTCAATTATTTTTTACCGAATCAGCTCAATGGGAAAATGTAGGATAAGGGACTAAATTATCTATATATTAGTGTCTAAATTTTCAAGTTTTCCCTATTTGGCTAGTAGATTTCATATACAGTTAAGTCTTATGAAGAGAGGGGACTAGAATGTGAAAAAGTTTGACAGGCGTTTGCCCATGAATTTTATTTAGTTTCAAAGTTATAATTATGTTTGATCATATTTGTTGCAAAAGTATTTAGAGTTTGAAAGTATATTTTTTTTACAAATATGGAATATAATTTAAACATGAAATTTAACTTAAATAAGGTTATTATATAAAATTTAAAAAATTAGGATATTAGAAAAGAAAAATTTATAAAAGTGAAATGGAATTTTGGATGTTTTATAAATTTCAAATACAATTTTAAGTTATATTTAAAACATTTATAATTAAACCATGATTTTTCAAATAAAATAAAAATTCAAAATAAGTACAAAATTCTCATCATCAAACAAATCCTAATATAATTATTTGAGCAATGGATTAGAGTTGCTTTTGTTTTTTTGGTCGCAGAGGCCTTTGGTGTCCCCTCCAGTCAAGAATTGGCGCCTCACAATCACTAGCCAATATGCTTTTCTCTCATGCCTTTCTTCGTTCATGGTTCGATATTCTGGTGTCCTAGGCGTAGAGGAACCACACCAATCCATCCCGAACTTGGTGGTTGAGTCCACATTGGAGCCTAACTAAATCTGGATCACATACTGCAAGGCCCATTCAAGGTGGCGCTCCCAACATGATTTTCTCCATATCTAGGGCTCGAACCCAAGATCCCTGATTAATGGTTAAGCTGTCCCACCACTGCGCCTAAGTGTGTCAAATGGACGGGTTGAATTGAAATTGAAAATATTAAAATGAGTTGAAATAGAAATTGGGTTGGGTTGGGTCTTGACCCGCCCAAGTTTACTTTGATATCAAATGGATTGGGCTCAAATGGGCTAAAAATCGAGTTGGGTCATGACCCACCCAATTCGACTCGCTTAATCTCTTTAACATATTGTTATTTAACTTTTATAACCACAATTTGAATTTCAACTCAAGAATTTTTTTTAAAAAAAAGAAGTTACAAATGAATATATAAATCCTAAAATATATAAAATAGAGAGTAATGCATATCTTTAATATAGGAACATACATTATATCAATGCAAATAAAGAGTCTTAAAACTGATAGAAATTAGAGATTAAATTGGGCTAAATTGAGGATTTTCTTAAAATAGATTAAAACTTAAATTGATTGAGATTAAACCTAATTCCAATTATTTTAAGTCCAACCCTTAAAATTCCGAACAAGTTACCTGGATTCATTTTTAACATCCCTAACTGCACCACAATCCATGTCAGCCGGTTAGAGTTGCTTTGGAGTTTAGCAATTTTCGCATGGAGTTTAGCAATCATACAAAGACAATAGAGGGACCCTAAATCCAAGATAAGATAAGATATTTCAACTTTACTACTGCTTGGTGATATTTGAAAAAAAAAATGAAAAAGAAAATAGCATTTGGAGTTAAATTAAAAGGTATTACTCCTCTGTCTCAATTTCTGTGACATTTTTCATTTTTTGAGTGTCAAACAATTTAAGTTTCATCGAAAATTTACGCATGGAATTTTTAATTTTATATGAAATGTATATATTTGTAAACTATGTAAAAACTACTATAAGTCATAATAATTGATAATTCAAAATGTTTAAAAGATCTATAAAAAACTTATGATAAAAAATACACTATGAAAAATAAAAAATAAAGATCTATGAAAAATACACTCGTTTGAATCTCGAAATTTGAAAGAGTAATATTTTAAAATGAAAATAATATTGAAACATGAATTTTAATCGCAAGTGGCAATCAAAGCAAGTCTCATCATTATATTTCTAGAAAAAGGAAAAGCATTACCGACACCCTTCAAATATGTTAAATAAAAAATAAACGTTTTTTTCATGTATAGTAATAATATAATAATAATAGTAATTTATATTTTTTGAAATGAATATATTGTTGAAATTATTATTATTATTATTATTAATAATAATAATAATAATAATAGTGATGAAATTTGTATATGGTGAAATAGTTACCCAGAAAATATTATGTCAGATAACTTCAAGGTGCTTTGTGTTTAAAATTATTTCATATTATAATATTTTGCCTAAATTAATAATAATTGATTTCAATGTAACTTAAATACAAGTATTATTTCAATTCACCAATCAAACTATATACAATTATGTGAGATTATTGTTAAACTAGTGAATAGGTATACGCTTCGCGCGGTAATTAAGATTTTATTGAATTTATATAATATTATTTTTATAATGATAGAATTCTGGAGAACAATCTCCTCAAATGAGGATAAGTTATAAGAAAACTGATACTTACTAATAATAATATTTATCAGTAATTATAATTAAAGGTAAATCCTACACTTAATTAGAGGATTTATGTAAGTCTTTGTCTTACTCATTCTTATTTATTTGTTGTTTCACATATGTTAATTATGTAAATAAAATAATTATATTTACTGTATGTTAAGTAAACGTTCTGAATAACTAAAGGTTTTTTTTTGGTTTACGTAAGTCCTATCATCTACTACTAAATTAGAAAGTTTACACAAGTCCTTTCACCTCATTTGTTCTTATTTAAATATTTTTTCCATAAATCAAAGTCTAAAGCAATACTCTATGTTTATTGCTCCATTAAATGATAAGAAATCTTATCTTTAAAAAATTATCTTGTATTAAAATAAAAAAAGAAAATATGAAAATAGTGTTGAAATTAAAAAAAGGCGGAATGACCTGAGAGATCTCTGTACTTGACTCTGTTTATTAGTTGAACCCTCCTACTCATCACTTTGTCAACCAAACCTTTAAACTCATCATAACACAATATTTTAAACCCTCTAACTATTGACCGAACTTATGTGATAATAATATTGGTGAGTTGGAAATATGCGTGATTACACGCGCTTGAAAGCGAGTTAAAACAATATTTTACTTTTAAAAAAATCAATTTAACAAAATTAAAAAATAAGATTCATCTTCTTCAACCCTCCTTCATCCACCCACGACTTTCTTCTTCTTCACCAGCCCTCTCTCCTCTACCCTCACCACAGTCCTCAACTTTCTTCTTTCTCCAGCCCCACATTCACTCTTCTCCACCTCTTCTTCTTCCTTTTTTTTATACTAATCAGTAGCCTCAACTTCTTCTAAAATTTTCATTTTTTAGATTTGAAAAATATTAGTATCATTATTTTATTAGATGATTTCAACGAGGAGATGTAGATAATGTGAAGGATGATTGTGACTATTGAAAATTTTAAAACTCCATTGATAAGCTTAAAAAAATAATAAATGGGTCTTGTGAATTTGTAAAATTAATTAAAAAATTTGATTGGGGTTCATTGAGTTTGTGTTAGTGGACTTATAGTTGAATTTACAAGTTAAATCGAAAAGAATTTGATCTAATGGGTATGAATATAGTGCTCATTTTGATGAGCAAAATGTATTTAATCACGTGTATGAAATTATAACTATCTCAATTTAACTGTTCATCATGCATTATCACAAAATTCTACTCATGAAAATATAAGAAGATCAATAAGACATAAAACATGAATGATTAAAATAAAATGAACTCTATCAAGATAGAGCCAATAATACAACTAAAAATGAAAAAGTTACCTAGTATAATAGAAGAAATACTTACTCTATCAAGATAGAGCCAAATAAAAATAACTAAAAATAAAAAAGTTACTAGCATAATAAAAGAAATACTTATTGGGGATTGATATTTAAACATATTGATTATCAAATTTAATGTAGGAAATAATAATAAATTTGGTCTCCTCAAACTCTCATCTATTCTTAGTCCCACTTTTTCTCCATTCTATGTGGGCTTATGTGTTATGATTATTGTATAAATAAGGCTTTTATTATTTATAATAATCTATAGGTTAGTAGATGATCAAATGAACCAGAAAATACAATAAAAATTATGAACATAATTATATGGGGATCATTATTTGTATTAATATTTTCAACTGAACGCAATATTATTTTATACTATATTTCACACCAAAAAAATTCATAATTAATTAAATCAAACAACAATGGTTAATTGATACATCAAAATTCCAATCCAATTTAAGTGATACCGTATTACATAAAATTTCAAAAAAAAAGAAAAAGGATAAACTTTCAAAATTTACGATTTTAAAATAATCATATAACATATTTACATTGTTATAAATCAATTTATTAGGATAAAAAAAAATTACGTGGTGATGAATATTATCTATAAATTTATTTTTTAATAATACTAAGACTTTATTCAAGATCTTAATAGTTAAAACTTATTTAGATCTTATTTAAATCTTAACATAAATAAATACACCCTCCGTTTCACAAAGAATGACCTTCTTTCCTTTTTAGTCAGTTTAAAAAAGAATGGCTTCTTTTCTTTTTTGGTAACATTTTACTTTTTACTTTCCACGTGGCATGTTTAAGACCACAAGATTAAGGGCAATTTTGTACATTTGACATAACTTTAATTTAGGATTACAAGATTCAAATGTCTTTTTTATTTATTTAAATTCCGTGCCAAATCAAATCAGGTCATTTTTTCTGGAAAAGGAGGAAATACATTTTATAACAATAATTCAAATTCACATCATTAAATGTATTGAACAAATAAGACCCCAGAGCTTTATGTCCACTCATATCCAAAGTAAGTTGACAAAGACTAATGGTACACTCAAATGAACTCATTTTTTTCGTGTTTGACAGCTCATTTTTTTAAAACGCTTACCCTTATTTTTTATTTTTTTTTAAATAGTAATTTTTTGTTCCGCGTTCGAAATCAGAAAACTCAACAATATTCTAATTACACACTCCAAATTATGCTAAAAGGAAATTCTCACATCAAATAAGCTTTCTTGAAATGATGAAAAGCAAAGGAAACTATCTGTCTTCCATTCCCTCCTCTCTACCTAGACTAGATGATCTCTTCAAAGGTTGAAGAGACAAATTGTGGATCAAATCAATCCGTTAACACTAAAAGATTTGGTTAAAAAAAAATGACTAACAGTAGTAGATTTAATAGTCTGCTTTCTTTGTCCGACATCTTTTTTAAATAGTGGGGACAACAAAATACTAGAAAGCACAAATATATATCATCCTATAAATACTATGACCAAACGCCTCACAATCTCACACTCATCTTTTTCTTGTTACTTGCTTCATAAAATATAATGAAGCCCTCCTCCTCCTCTATACTTTCCATTCTTTCTTTTTCTCTCTTGTTTCTTTTTCAACTCTCTTCATCTGAAAGATGCCATCCAAATGACAAAAAAGCCCTCCTAGAATTCAAAAAAGGTCTAGGCAATCCTGAAGACTTGGGTAATTGGGATCCGAAAACTGATTGTTGTACTGATTGGTACGGACCTACTATCAGATGCGATGAAAAAACCAATCGTATTAACGTCATCGACTTCACCAAAATGGATATGGCCGGATACCTCTCCCCCGCCATAGGAGACCTTACATACCTTACAACATTCAGTATCCACAATGTACGTAATCTCACCGGTCCAATTCCATCAACAATTGTTAAACTGACTAATCTCGAATTCTTCAGAATTAGTCAAACAAACATTTCAGGACCTGTCCCTGAAGTTCTTAGTAAGTTGAAAAGCTTAACGTACATTAACTTGTCCTATAATAAGCTTGTTGGAACTATTCCACCTTCGCTATCTCAACTTCCACACTTGGAGTTTTTAGGATTGGATAGGAACAAACTTAGTGGACCAATCCCGGAGTCTTTTAGAAAGTTAGCACCAAATCTAACGTATCTTTACCTTGGACATAACCAACTTACAGGGATTGTACCAACTTCATTTGCTGGCTGGAGTTTTGCGACAATTGACTTGTCAAGGAACATGCTTGAAGGGGATATTTCATTTTTGTTTGGTAAAGATAAGACTACATTTGAAATGCTTTTGGATAGGAATAAGTTTGAATTCGACTTCTCAAAGTTGACGTTTGGGAAGAGATTATGGAGGTTGGATTTAAATCATAACAAGATTTATGGGAGTATTCCAAAAATAATAGCCAAGAATCCGTGGCAAATCTTGAATGTGAGTTATAATAGACTTTGTGGCGAGATTCCAAAGGGTGAGTATATGAAGAAATTTGAGATATATGAGTATCTTCACAACAAATGCTTGTGTGGTGCTCCATTGCCGCCCTGTAAATAATCATCACTAGTATCCTGTCTATGTATTTCAACTTGTTCTCTTTGAATGTTGATGAATAATTAAGCGACGAAACTCAAGGCTTAAAAATGTACTTTAATTAATTTATGAATGAATGTTATCCTTTTTTAGTAACTTCTCGATGGATGATTATATATATTGTCATGAATACCAAGCTACTTAATTTTCACTCTTTTGCTAAGCAAATGATTGACCATCATATCATCCGAAAGAAACAGAAAATACAAAAAAAAGAGATAGATCCAAAAGAACCAAGTGTGTGGTGGTTGCATTTTGCACTTGTTAAATGAGGAATATAATGTCATTTTGTCCTTTTGGCATATCAAATTTCTAACTATCCGAATTATCTCATCACAATAAGATTTGTATATTGGATATGATATTGTTATTATTGCTGACATAGCAAATTTCAAAATATACGTCCGTTGTTTCATAATTCTTATTCCTAGAGTCTTCAACTGGTTTGGATGGTTTGATTTCCATGATACCAACCAAACACAATGTCAAAAAGTGATTAAAATGAGGTCCAACTCCTAAATCATACTATTACTTTTTGATCTTATCATATTCACACGCATTAATTAAGGTCCACAACTTCTCCGTATTACTCCAGTCTCTAGTGCAAATTCTTCTACTTTTTGGCATCATTTATAACTTTCATGTGATTGAGTTGGACAACTTTTGTAATGTTTTTACAGGTGATTGATTAATAAAACAATTTAGTTACCTAAAAAAAATAACAATAGGAATATAATTTGACCAAAATATTAATGAAAGACATATCTGATGAATTTTACATAACCAAATTATTAACGAAAGACAAATATGATAGATTTTATATACTTTAGGAACATTCTTAACCCTCTTATTTTATTAATGATGTAAAAGTTAGTTTACGCGGTCTATGAATATTTATATGACTAATTGAATCATTTTATTATAAGTTACATACCTTCCCTGTGTAATTAAAAAATTATATAAATTCATATAAAAGAACAATCCTACAATAAGTGAAGTTATCACCTCATGAATAAAATGTACTCAAGTACTGAAGTTCAAGTTCCCTTTACACTTCTTATTTATTTGGTCAGGGAAATATTGAATGATAGAAATCTGAATAATAGTTAAGTTAGTATGTACATAAAAAAAGTTAAAATTTATATTACAGCTAAAAATTAGCAAGGCGAAGAGAGAGAAGTATAAGGGGTCCAACTGAATCCCTGCCTTTTTTGTTAAAGAGAATTGGCCGCAGAGAGAGCGCATATCTCTCGTAAGAGAAGGAGAGCCACTTTTTTTTAGAGTAATTAATTCCTGCCTTTCGCTTTTTGGGGTGGAAGCAGTGGCGGAGGGAGGATTTTCATCAAGGGGGTTCAAAAAAAAATTAATCACGTAAATAATATTCACAAATAAACGGATCGAATCAAGAAGAAAATGATTTTTTAATATTTGACTCTGCAGTTAGGAGTTAAACTAATAAATCCTAAATTCCCAATCAGCGTTTTAATTTTTTGGAACTAAACATCATTTTCTGATTGCATTATTATTTTTTAAAAAAAATTAAAACTCTTAAAATATAAGCTGATAAAAAAATGCCTTTGCCCAGATTCGAACACGCGACCTTGCGTGCAATAGAGCAAATTCCTGAACCCCCAAAGCCACTGAGCTACGCCTTTGGTGTATGTTTAGAGGGTTCAATAGTATATATATACACGTAAATTAATATTTTAATCTTTATATATGTAGTGTAATTTTTCGACGAAGGGGGTTCGGATAGAATCACTACACTATCATGGCCAACTATACCAACTCCTTAATTTAAGGATATATTTAATGCTATTTATGAAATTCAATAATAAAAATTTGCTCGGCCTAACCGAACCGTACCCAAGTTTTTCTCGAATATTATGTAATGGAAATAGAGAATAAATAAAAAAAAAATCATATATATATAAGTTATTGAATTTCCATGACATAATGTCATTAGGTGGGTGAGAAGCATTGGAATAATGTCACTTATTCAATTTATTTTCCCTAATATCATTACAGAAGTCATTTTTCTCATTTTCAAGAAACTTAATTTTCTAGAAAAATATTTTAGAAAATATTTTAAAAATTGAAAATTGCATCCGAAACACATTCTTAATTATGGCAGAAAATTTAACGGTCGTTACCATCTTTGCATGTTCTTCCTTTGAATGCTTCTTTCGCTTTTATTTTATGTAATCATATTTTTTATTGGATACATTGTTTAAAATATTAATTTAACTTGTTTATTTTATGGTTTGTATAAATGAATATTACATTGATGAAATTGAAAAATCAAAATAAGGATAGTACTATGTGATAGGAGTATTAAATTAGGATGAGAATTATATTTATTTCTTAGAAATAAAAAAATGAAAAAGGTGTTACCTTTGTGCTTTGACATTTTCATGACTTTTATTAGGTATTAATAATTATTTCCTGCTACCAAACATCACAAGAGGCACATAAAATAAGCTAGTGGTTGAAAATGACTTGTTTACCAAATCTAAGGCTTTTTATCTCTTAGATATAGCAAGGAATCCTAATAAAGATTATCAATAACAAGATAGAGAAATATACTTCTTTTCCTGAATATTTTACTCTCATTTTATTTTATTTTATGTGTTTTAATTTGATTAAAAGAACTTCTTTCTTAAATGAAATTAGAAAGAATGTTCCCAACCTTTTTTAAAAATCGAATTGAAGGCTGCAAGCACTTTTTAAAATCAATAAGTTCAAAAATATAAAGAGATTTTTTAAGGATCTTACTATTTGATACTAAAGGTGTTCAAAACTATCTTTCAATTGTGATTTATTAAATATGTCATGATGCTATTCCTTATAAGCTATCACTAAAAATAAAATGAAAAAAATTTAAAAGTGACACTAGTTTCATAAACATATTGAAATGAAATTAAAGCAAAAAAAAAAAAAAACAAAGTGAAACAAAGTCAACCTCACACATCAAGAATGTGGTGCAACCAATATGTTGTTCCTCTCTAAATTATAAATTTTAGTTTTAGAGCTTTGAATATAAAAATAATAATAGAGAGAACATCTTCTAAATAAAATTTATACGATGCAAATTTAAATTAATCAAGCTTCAATATAAATATCAGAGATGGAATAATAAAAAAAAAAGTCAAACCTCAATGGCGGCTTCATTTGTGCACCTTGGCCAACCCCTCTAATCCTATTTTATTTTATGTATAATAATAACTCCCTCTCTTGCAAGATGGTACTATAAATACATTTAATTATAGCATTTATTATAAAGTACAAAGTTATATCTCTACTCAACTAAAAAGGTGTATATAGCTAGCGTCCGGCATGCTTTTATTTCAACTCTAATGGCTTTTGATTTTCAATCACAACAAGAAATCATGTACGTATAGATTATTATCTAAATTTTCATGTTTTTCCCATTTGGCTAAGTAGATTTTATAGTAGTTGATTTTTTTTTCCTATTTCCTTTTCATTAATTTGCAGAAATATTAGGTGCTACAAAGTTAAAATTTTGAATATTTGAGCAATGGGTTGGAATTGCTTTGGAGTTTTGCAATCATACAAAAACAATAGAGAGACTCAAATCCAAGGTAAGTACACTCATAACTCTTATTTCTGTTTTCTCAATTACATGCTTAAAACAAATCGTTCTTATAAAATTTAGAACCCAGAAAATTTAAAGATTTGACGCTTCTGCTCTACTTTTTGTAGTCCATCCAAATTTGAGAAGTACTTCACATAATTTTCATTTTCTTTTTGTGTTTTTCATTGTGTAGAGTTCACGACCAACAATGTGAGGGTTTTTTCCTATAACTCATTGAGATCAGCAACAGGTCACTTCCATCCATCTAACAAAATAGGAGGTGGTGGTTTTGGAGTTGTGTATAAGGTAATCATCTCGTTTATGGTGTCATGCCTTTTAATGGTCCTTGTGGATGCTAGTTATTAAGTAGTGAGTTTTAACTTATATACGTTCAAAGTTTAAAAGAATCTTTTCACAGTCAAGTCACTTAAAAGATAAATATAATAATTTATCCATTCGAAATGGGATTAGCTAGTAAGTAGATGCATTTAAGGGTGTAGCCTAATGATTAATAAAGTGGGATGAGACCAATGAGATTTTTAGGTTCAAATCTCAACGGAGGCCCAAAAAGGGTGTAGCCTAGATAGACACCTTCCAATGTAACTAAGCTTTGGTGGGTAGAGTACCGATGGAATAGTCGAGTTACATGTAATCTCATACGAACACCACCATCATAAAAAAAGAAAGTAAAATAAGATAGATTACCTGCTACATTAATAATATATATATGTTAAATCTTTTATGTATTTCCACTCTCTGTACTTGTGCAACTTTGTTCTTTAAATGTAGGGAGTTTTGAGAGATGGAACTTGTGTTGCCATTAAATGTCTCTCTGCTGAATCAAAACAAGGGACTAAAGAATTCTTAACAGAGATTAATATGATTTCAAATACCCAACATCCAAATCTTGTTCAGCTGATTGGTTGTTGTGTTGAGAGTGGCAATAGAATGTTGATATATGAATACTTGAAGAATAACAGCCTTGCCAGTGCTTTACTAGGTAATGTTCTCACAGATCAGTTTTAAAAAAAAACTTATTTTGAACCAAATGAACATGACATAGTTGAAGTTAGGAATGTTAAATGAGCGGATTGGACTGAATCTGGACGAGTTAAAATTGTTATTTCAGGTTCTAATGGTAAACGCGTTGCCCTGAATTGGCCTCAGAGAGTTGCTATATGTTTAGGTACAGCATCTGGTTTAGCATTTCTTCATGAAGAAGCCTCACCACCGATTGTTCATCGAGATATTAAGGCTAGTAATATCCTTATAGATGAAAACCTTCATCCTAAAATTGGAGATTTTGGTCTGGCTAAGCTTTTTCCTGAAAATGTCACTCATCTAAGTACGCGAGTAGCAGGAACAATGTGAGTAGTTACATTGAATTTCAGTTTCATAACATTCGATATTCCTCTCCTGTCTCGTCTCAGTATGGTATTCTGATGTGCAGAGGTTATCTTGCTCCGGAGTATGCCTTGTTTGGACAACTCACAAAAAAGGCTGATGTTTATAGTTTTGGAGTTCTTGTACTTGAAATCATAAGTGGAAGAAGCAGTAGTAAATCAGCATTTGGAGTGGAGCTCTTGGTTCTGGTGGAATGGGTAGGATTATACTTTCAGCTTTATGATCTTCAAGATTCATCAGTAATCAGCATTTTGAAAGTTTACGCGTTGCAGGTATGGAAGCTAAGAGAAGAAGGACAGCTTCTGGAAATCATTGATCCAGAGCTAACAGAGTATCCAGAAACTGAATTACTGCGGTTCATCAAAGTTGCTCTCTTTTGCACACAAGCAGCACCTACCCAAAGACCTAATATGAAACAAGTGATTGAGATGTTGTCTAAGGAAGTCAACCTCAACGAGAAGTCGTTAACTGAACCAGGAGTTTATAGACCACATAGCTCGAAACGATCAAGTTATGGTAGTCTGCAGAAATCATCCTCCGCGGGGAAGAATGGGGTGCAATCTGTAAATCCTTTTGTAACATCAACAAAGTTTGAGAGCTTTCAGAGTGTCACCCAAATGCTTCCTAGATAATGTTAACTGGTGTTCTTATTCTTCATACTTGTATAATGTCGTTATTCTAACGTGGGCTATCGAGGAGTAAATGTATTGTCTCTCATTAGACCTAGCTTTTTTCATACATTTTCTCATGTAATGTAAAGTTGGCAGTAGCTGATAAGGGAGAAAGAGAGACAATCACACAGAATGAGCTACTATGTAACTCCAAATTTCAGATATGAAGATGAAGTTTACAGCAGAGACTATGAACACAGTAAAGGATAGAAACTAGGAGAAACTTTTCTCTATGCACATATTAGCTCCTAAAACTAGAAATGAAGGTAAAAACTTCCTGATAGGAGTTATTCTCAAACTCATAAACATATAAAGGACGACTGCTTTACAAGATCAACACAGTAGCATTTTCATTGTGCAGCAGAGAATAAACCTTCAAGGTGCAGCAGTAGTAGCTTGAGGCTTTGCAGAGGAAGCAACAGAAGTTTCTATTCCTGTCGTTGCATCTTTTCCTGGTTCCGAAGATGGTTTTGCAGAAGGCTTCATATGGTCAGGGGGGTTGTGTTTGAGTTTCACAAGTATTTGACGCATTCTAGAGAGTTCAGTTGGCCTGCCAGGTTTGGGTCCTTGGATGACATTGATGAATGGCTGCTTCTCCTTATCCTTCTTTCCTTTCTTTTCTATGGTCGGGACCTCCTTTGGGATAAGCTCTCCAATTGTCCTCCAATAAGCATTATTAGCTTCAGTATGGAACTTCTCTTGGTTGGCCAAGAATAACTGGAAAAAAGAAAAAGATGACACATGAACTGCAACACATTGATTGACTAAGGAGGAACTTGCCGTACTGTGGAACTATGTTTAGAGATTTGACAAACCATAAAACCAAAGACATAGTTCTGTGCAGATTAGCTAATAAAACTCACCAAAGCACAAATACTCAGCATAGATTGTACTAAAGGTTATCAGCACATTTTGATCTCTTGTGGAAACCTTCCACTTTCAATTTTTTTAATTTACACCTCTTACTTAGTGTTAACTCTAAATCATATGAAATGTAAACAGATAAATGTAGAAACTGGTTTTCTCTGTGTGCCTGCCTTGGTTGAGTCGAAAGTACCAATACAATGACTTTTAAAAAACAAAAGTAACTTAAAAAAGAGAGTAAAAAGTACCATGATTAAAAATTGGATAGTACTTTTACCAAGTTAACTAGGTTAATCTCCCTCTCTCAACACTCATATCCTATACCGAAGATTTGAAAGCAACGATTAGGAAGAGAAGGTAACTAGATGCACGACACATCAGACCAGTGATAATTTTCCTTCCAGCTAAAGCAACTGTTTGGAAAACAAACACCCAGCACAAGCAAATTTATGCCAAACTAGTTAACAAACCATGACTTTAAGCAAAAATGCCTCGGAAAGATTTCTAATTTATATAGCTATAGGTCTCACCTTCTCCTTCTCCCGGTTAGCAGCTATGTTGTTCTCACATCTAAGTTTCCATTTCCTATAGTACTCTGCTTTGTATTCCTCTGCTTCTTTAATTATTTCCCTAACAATTTCTTTCTCCCTTTTCTCCTTCTCCTCCAGCCGTATGGCGTTCAATCTGGAAAATGGAACAAATATTACATCTCTCAGCTGAGAAGATAAAAAAATGTAACCTTGTAATTTCATCTCACAAGCAAACAACAAAGGAATAAGATAGTAGGCGAATTAGAATGTCACTACACAAAAGTAAATTGGAAATGGCGAGTTTTAATGCATTATAGGTATACGCTAACAATTACTTGATAACTACGGGGAAAAAAAAGACCATAGGCATAAGCTGAGATATCCTCAAATAGAGAATTATGTGTGAAGCTTCAGATTGCACAATAAACACAATCTTTTCATGCTGTTAACAAGAAAAGCATCACATTTACACACCAGTAAAGAAGCTTTGTACAATGCACAAACAAATATGTACACTGCATATTAACAATGAACTAGTCGGTATTCTACTTTGTATCAGCTTCAGAGATCTTTAAAGGTAAAAAGAATCACAAAATTTCCTTCAGGGATTAAAAGGTAAACTCAAGTCAACTGCCACCATGGACTGAAATGTTTAAGGAAGAGAGTGCTACCAGCAGATATATAGCAATTTTTTTAAAATGTAAATCTACGTTAAGTTAGAACCTACTGTCAAAGTTAAGTAGTGGGTACTCCACAGACACTAGCTTATTTGAGCCAGCTACCTATAAGCTATGAGATGGCAAGATTATTTCATAAACAACTCAATTATCAATAAGTAATCACAGGCCTCCTCAAAAGTTTTAACAGAATTTTCTTTGATGAATTTATCTTCGGACCACCGACCAACTTAAAGTTATGGATCCCCTATTGACTACCGCATTGCAAGACCGTGTCATCAGGAACTCATTTATCACTAATGTATCAAAGATCTCCCAAATGTATTTAGGAGAATTTTCTTCTTTAATGAATTTATCTTAGGAGTTGACTACATCAAAATTCAATTCACTTTCCCCAACTAATTGGTCGAGGTAAGGAAATTACATGTGTTGGGAGGTAAATCAGATTCTATTTTTTAACAAGTAAATAGATCAGAAAACTCTGATTCTATGTTAAATAAGTAATTAACAAAATGTAGAATAAAACATTATTTTTTGAAAAGAGAAACAAACAAAACTGAGAATTGAACTTCTCATAGGTTTTATAAACTACTATCAAGTTCATGGGTTTTATAAACTATTCCCTCCATTTACTTTTACTTGTTCACTGTTCCGAAAAATAGATTTTCAATTTTACTTGTCAATTTTAGCCTATCAAGAAAAGACAATTATTTTTTTCCATGTTAAACCTTAGCATTAAGTTCTTATTTCTCAAAACCTTATACTAAACATCAATTAATACGAGTATTATTGTAAAATTCTCATATCAATTATTGCTTCTTAATGGATTTGCAAGTCCAAAGTGGATAAGTAAAAGTAAACGGGAGGAATACTACAACTATCTTCGTCTCTGAGAGAAAACAAAAAAGATAAGGCAGCACTTATTCACTTGGCAACAAACATTGTAAGCACTTATCATAAGTTTAAATCAGAGAACGAACAAAGTAAATTGAATTTGTCGAAGCACTCAGATTCAAAATACCAGCAGCCATTGCACTAAGCTCCCGCTGTCCAAGCCCAGAAAGGGAAGGACATTAGGTTTACTGTACATAGCCTTACACGAATCTATTTCCATGGCTCCAAACCGTGACCTCATGATCATCAATCAAACAACTTTTACTGTTGCGTCAAGGCCCCTCTCATTGATCAAATATTTTGATAGACAAACAATTAACTAAACTAAAAAAAAAAAAAAAACTAGAGTTGACTAAAATAGCTATTTGCAAAAATCAGTCGCTACCGATTATTATTACCTTAAACAAGCATGATTATCGCAAAAATCCATTACGGACTTTATCAATTTTAGTCAATGAAATCATGTTATACGAATTTAATACATATATGTCTTTGCATGCAGAGAATTTAAAACCGAGAAATGAAAAAACAAAAGTAAAGCTCACCGGCGCCACTCTCTCAGGGCAAAACCTTCCTCCGCTACCATACGTTCCGGCGGAGGGAGAATCGGTCCATTTTCTCCGGTGAACTGAGCTTCAGACATCACCGACTCCAAACCAAAAACGTAGTCTCCGGAGTCTTCAGTAGATACCTCGAAGTCTCCGCCACGGTCCAACGGCGGAGTCATGGGAGGGCCGGTGCCGGAGACGTGTGATGACATGGCGGATTCTTCTTATTTTTGTCCTTTCCCGCAATTTCAGTTGTGTGTGTGTTTGTTCGTATTCTCCTAGCGAGTCAGCAGAAAAGAAATCAAGTGCAGTAAAAGCATTGGAGGCAGTAATCACATACATCGCATTTTCCTTCAGTTGACACGTGTCAACTTACTATAGGGTATTGGCTTTTGGAATAATATACCAATTTACCAGGTAAGTAATAGATTTATTTCCCTTTCTAATTTTTCGAAACAATTACTTGTACTTTATAGTAACAATTTTGTGATTTATGTACTTTTATTTATTAAAAGTTTTGTTATTCGATTTTCGAAATTTATGTTACTTTTATTTATTAAAAATTTTGTAATTTTTTAATTCGGTAAACTTGAAAAGTTTGACTATGCTACTTTATGTTCTGACATTTTAAATGAAAAAAGTTATATCAATAAAACTGAAAGAAAAATATATAAAATAGTGTTTAGTAAAATTAGTTTAATGAGAAAATTTTATCAAAAATTAAAATATTATGTTTGAATTCTTGAAAGTATTTTATATGTAATGAATTAAACTTTACTGAACCGAGAACTTAAGAAAATAATAGAAAACAATTCTTCTTTCGCTAAGCAATTAGAGTCAATGTGAAGGATGTGACTCGTGAGTGGTGGAATTAAAAATTTTACTAAGAAATATCAAAATATATATATATACTAGATAATGTTGCCCGTGCTATGCAGGGCCCAATAATATAAATGGTATGTTTTTGGGGGCTAATAATCCGAGTTTTTGAAGCGATTGTTTGTGTGGATAAAAGGAATAAGTTTTTTTTATCACAAACTTGTACTTTCTTTGACGCTATTTAAGGCATAATAAGACTACCCACATACAACATTTTTGAAATATTTTATGTTGTCAATTATCATGATTTATAGTATTTTTACGATAGATTCACTTCAAGAATCAGTGGAATTTTTTGTATTTTTTTCAAAACATATTTTATGTTGTCAATTATCATGATTTATAGTATTTTTACGATAGATTCACTTCAAGAATCAGTGGAATTTTTTGTATTTTTTTCAAAACATATTTTATGTTGTCAATTATCATGATTTATAGTATTTTTACGTAATTTTTAAATATATATATAAAAAAAAATAAGACAAATAAATTAAAATGAATGCCCAAGTATAATATATAATATTCAAGATTGGGACTTTTAAAAGGGAGTTTATGCCCAAGAATAATATATACTATTCAAGATTGGGAAAAGTCCCAATCTTGAAAATTATATATTATACTTGGGCATAAACTCCCTTTTATTATATAGTAGAAAGTGTGTGTAGTGCCTTTTTCCTAATAAGGCAGAAGTACTCATTACCCCCTTGAACTTGAAGCTTTTTATACAGTGTACACCTAAACTAAATTTTGTTTTAATTACCCCCCCGAACTTGTTTATTCCTCCGTCGCATACACCTTTTTTCGTCCACCTACTGCTGTTGGGACTACACGCGCGCGACAGCTGTCTAAATTGGTGATGTGGATTTCCATCTGGATAAATAATAATCACCTGGATAAATTAATATTGCAAAAAATAAATTTCTTAAATTTAAAATTCATTGTTTAAAAGTTATTTTTGAATAAGGGCTGATTTCGCGGAACTCCTTTTGGATTTGGGTTTTTCTAGACGTGAAGTTGGTCGATTAAATTTCAAATTTGTCTGAAAATTCTTACCAAGTAAGTGTTAATCTTTTGTTTCCTTTACTTTTCATTTACATTTTACCCTATTTTTCGTTTAAAATATGCCAAATATTAAAGAAAAATGAAGATTTTACGTTTTTTTTATTCGCTGTAGCGTTATGATGTGGCAAAAAATCACTTCCTCACGCGCCTAGTAGAGATTGTTGTCAATTTCTACGCCAGGTGGACGAAAAAGGTGTACGCGACGGAGGAATAAACAAGTTCGGGGGGGTAATTAAAACAAAATTTAGTTTAGGTGTACACTGTATAAAAAGCTTCAAGTTCAGGGGGGGTAATGAGTACTTCTGCCAATAAACTTTTCACTTCTCTTTGCAAGTATCTAAAATTACTTCTATGTACGTCTTTCGCTTCACTTTCCCTAAAAATATTTTTTAATTTAAAACTCAAACAATCTCAAATTTAAATTAACACTGATAATTTAGAAAAATGTGATTAACTTTCGAAATTTCACATGTACTACATAAATTGAGTTAAAAAGTAATATATATTATTTTAAAAAGAGAAAAGACATAAAGTGACACTTGAAATTGTCTCGAATTTTTAAAAAGACACCTTAACTATGTGAATGTCCTATTACCCATAATGTTGCCCGTGCTACGCACGGGCCCAATAATATAAATGGTATGTTTTGGGGATAATAATCGAGTTTTTGAAGCGATTGTTTGCGTGGATAAAAGAATAAGTTTTTTTATCACAAATCTGTATTTTCTTTGACGCTATTTAAGGCATAATAAGACTACCCACATGCAACATTTTTGAAATATTTTATGTTGTCAATTATCATGATTTATTGTATTTTTACGATAGATTCACTTCAAGAATCAGTGAAATTTTTTGTATTTTTTTCAAAAACATATTTTATATTGTCAATTATCATGATTTATAGTATTTTTACGCAATTTTTAAATATAAAAAAAATAAGACAAATAAATTAAAATGGACCCAATATATGTTATTTTTGTTGTCTCAATTTATGTGACACAAATGAAATTTGGAGAGTCATCCAAATTTTCATATTTTTTTAAAAAATGTTTTAAGTTATTAATTATTGTGATTTATAATATTTTTATGTAACTTCAAATAACGTACTTTTAAAATGTCTTTCAGATATTTTAAGTTGTTAATTATTATTATTTATAATACTTTTTTGGTAATTTTAAAATGTATATGTGTTATTTTTTTTGTCCCAATATATGTGAGCCTGATAGAATTATGAGAGTGAACGTATTTGATTATATAGCTTTTAAATTGGTAATTATTGTAATTTTTAATGTTTTTAAAGTCATTTGTAAATGATATATGTTGCTTCCTTGATTGTGACTTTTCCATTTGTCACATATATATATATATAGATTTGGTGCCCGTGTGATTTAATTTATGTGATATAAATGGAATTTGAAGATCAGTCGATTTTTTATATGTTTTCTTAAAAATATATTTGAAGTTATTAAATTGTTGTGATTTATAGTATTTTTGCGTTAGTTTTGAATAATATAGGTTACTCATGTTTCAATTCACGTGAATAATCATAAATATTTTCAGTTGTTAATTTATTGTGAATTCTAGAAATTTTGACGTTATTTTCAAATAGTACATGTTACTTATTCTATTCCAATTAGTCAACCAAATTTCTTATATGATTTAAAAATATTTTTAATTGCTAATTATTGTGATTTATAGCATCTTTTATGTAACTTTTAATAATATATAATTTGTTCAAATTCATATGACAATGATAAGATTTCAAGAGTCAACGCAATAAAAATTTTAATTTTGTTTGACTCTAAAAAGGAAATCATAACAATTAAAAGTGCATAGAGAGAGTAATAAATAAGTAATTAAATTTCAAGAAGTTTAAAATAAAAGGTTGAAAAAAAGAATTAGATAGACAACATTTATTGAAAATTGAAAACATATAAATAATAAATGGGCCCAAATGAGGTCAAACTTTTCGGCTAATAAAGTAGTAAGTAATTAATGGTGTTAAATTGTCCAATAATATAAATTTTGAAGGTACAACCATAAAGAAAGAATGTACAACACTAACTAAGCACATATCATCCAATACTTGTCATGTGCTAAGTAGTAGATATTCCCACTTATTATGTATAGTAATATATATATAAATCGTAATAGAATTTTTTGACGAAATGTCAGTTGAAACTCTTGGATACACGTGGCTCCGCCACTTGTCTGAGGTAATCAATTTTCATTTTTAAATTAAGCAGGTTGGCTGCAATTAGCAGATATTCTAAAGCTCATATTAGCTTATTAGCTGCGTAATTGACTTTTGCTTAGTCGGCTGCTAAATGCATTTTGTATGTGTATCAACGTCAATTAATAAAATTATTAAAACAGCGCAATTGACATTAAAACAATGTTATATATAATATAAAGTTTCAAATAGGTTATTGTCTATTTTGTCTCCTCTGATTTTTTTGATAAATGATTTGTTAGTTTATGTTCTTTTTCATTGCCTTGGTTGCTTTATCATGTCCAAAAACAAATACTAATTTATTTAAAATTAAATGTTAATTGATTTTAAAATGGAAAAACTACATAAATAGACATACTTTACTGCCATATATATTATTACTATTAATACTTTCAAAACATTATGTATCTTACCACTAACTAAGAGTTTCCTACCATATATTGAGAAAGATACACTTAGATACATGTATTTTTGCTATCGGATACACTAAATAGGGAGAGAGGCGAGCGAGATTCGTTGTATATCTCAATCACATGTGAATCACACTATATACTTGTATCTGGTGTGATTTGCATGTTTTTGGGCTATCAAATACATAGGAGAGTGGCTAGCGAAATAAGAGAGAGGCAAGCGAGATTTGTTTTGTATCCAGATACATGTGAATCCACATGGATACAATGTATCTAACACAAATTTCACCTAATTTTGACCTTGTATCCTGAGATACACGTATCTAGACATATCTGAACGCATCCAGACGCATCAAAATCTGGTAAAATACGTAATACTGTAAATTATTGTGTATCTAAGTAATTAGATCCTAAATTAATGGGATTTATGTAAGTCTCCCTTTTAAAATCTTATATATTAGTACAATCAATATGGTAGAATAGTAGAGCAAGTATTAGTAACATAACAAAAAAGTCTTCATGGTCATTAATATATTTGCTCACAACAATTGTGACCTCTTGGGAGAAACGATGACTGCATCTTTGTTTGGCAGATCTAAAATCAAAACTTTACATGATTTCAAAATCTTTAATGTTTAGTGTTTGATATTACTAGTTGTTTCTTACTCTTTCGATTTTTGTGTTATTTTGTTGTGCTTACATTTTTAGGAAGAGGGCGAAGGGGATATAGATAAAATTGTTTGCAAAACAGAGATGGGATGATTGTTCATCACATTTTGCGTGATTAATCGATGTTTTGGATGTGAATTTTGAAATTCGATGAAACTGTACTTAAACGATGAGTCATTTAGGTTTCAAATCAGTGGTGTTTCAAGGCGAAACATGTGAAAGCTAGGTAGTATTCCTATTAAGAATTAGAAGACCAACAAAGCAAAACACCATGCTCTTCTTAGAAAGCCCTAATTGAGAATAAAAACATGTTAGTCACATGAACTTTTGGACATTAGATGCAGAAAAGGAATCCAAAAGTTCATGTAATTGACATGTTTTCGATCTCAATGAGGGCTTTCTAAGAATAGCATGATGTTTGCTTTGTTTGTCTTCTAATTTTAACTAGAATAGTACCTAGCTCTCCTAGATATACAATTTTTATTGTAATTTTTTAATTTTAATGTAATTTTCAGTATATAAATTTTATTTCAAAAACTTGAAGAATTTTATACGCAAATTCATGATCAAACTTAAATTATTTGACCCGCGATATAAATTGGAGTAGAAGGAGTACTTACTAAATAAGGGAGTATTAAAATACACGTGTTTCTAATAACATATAAAGATCTCGTCGATCGAAGATTATTATTGTTCCAAATCAAAATCCGTAACATCTTTATTTTATATGGCATCTTTCGAATTTTGTAGTTCTAACAAGTGTATCTTTTATCGTAATATCTTCATATATCTTTTATATATATTTTAAATTATCAATTATTATGACTTATAATACGTTTTATATAATTGCCAAATATATAAATTTTATTTCAAAAAATTAAAGATTTCATGCCCAAATTTACGATCAACCTAATCATTTCACTCAGAAACATAAATTTAGACCAGAAAGTACTTACTAAATTTGATAGCATTAGTACGCGAAAATAAGAAGTTAACGAGGTCAGAAAAACACCCGCAAAAAAAAAACGGTTATGAAGTCGCCTTTGTTAGGTAACACTCTACCCGCCAGTGTGAGACTTCCTGGCGCGAATTTAGATTTAGTCGCGTTCCAATACGGATACCGAACGTAGTAATAAAATACACGCATCTCCAGCAACAACTTAAATTCTCGTTGATTACACGGCCATTATTATTCCAAATCAAAATCTTGCAACACATCAGATCAAAATCTCGTTGATCGAACGGTCATTATTTCTCCAAATCAAAACGGTGTAACATCTTCACCGTCAACCAGAGCGTAGGATAACAAAACCCTGTGCAAGCCTCACACATCGCATGCGTACCTTTAACCAGATAACTCATACGAAACCCTCCGGTATTTCCGTAAATTCATACAAATGCGAGACTAATTGTAAACCAATCCCACCTCTGCTTTCTATAAATACCTAAACACACCCCACTCATTTGAAACCGCTGCTTATTATAGAGCGAGAAAACGAGAGCAATTGCATAGTATAGCGCGCCAGCTCTAGAGAGAGAAACACACAAAGAGACAACACAGCAATGGAGTGAACAGAGAGAAAAATTGAAAATTCTCTTCTAATTTTTTTTTTACTTCTCTCTCTGTATTGTTCATCACATTTGGCGTGATTAACTGCTATTTTCGATTTGAATTTCGAATTTCGGTGATACTATTCGTAAAAGATGAGTCGTTTAGGGTTCAAATCCCTGGTGTTTCAAGGAGAAACGTGTCTAGGAGAGCTGGATACCATACCTGTGAAGGATCAGAACTTCCAATTCCCAAACAACGAGATACGGATTGATCATATCTCTACAAATAGTGAGCGGGTTCATCCTATTGCTGTTTTGCGAACGATTTCATCACCTGTTCGTTGTAAGCTTGAACCGAGCTCGAATTCAGCGCCAACTGGTTCCGAGAAGTCTCCGTTGATAACTCTTCATTCCTCGTGCTACTATGACCTCAAGGTTAATAGACATTAACTATTTTTTAATTGAATAACGAACTATGATCAGTTTGTATAGTGATGAATTTACTTATACTGTGTAATTACTGCACGAGTAGTTTTTTTTTTGGTTATGGAATTTTGTTCCCAGTGAGAAGAATTGATTGTTGATGATTTTATGTTTGATGTGAAATGCTGACTCTGCATTTACTACGAAATTACCAGAGGGCTATTGTTGTTTAGTTGTTGACGGAATTTCTGACAATGAGAGATGATGGTTGTTGATGATTTTACATTTATTGTGAAATTTACTGGATGCAGTTTTTTTTTTTAATTGCTTACCCCAAATTTTTGACAGTGAGGAATGCTTGTGGCATTTAATGTACATTTGTATGGGAAGTTTCTTAGCAGTGCTATGATGCGGTTATTTTGTGAAATAAATTGGCGATTTTCTGATATGGCTATGATTTTTTTGGTTGACTATAGTCGATATGTAATGGAGTAATTGTGGCATTTTCATGTGGATGTGTATGCAAACTCTTTTGTGGTATTAAGATTTAATAATGAGGATGCTGGATGACGTTGGCAGTTCTACATATATTGCTGCTTTTTTGTCATTTATGTATCTATTGAAAATAATTGATATATCTCATATGAGATGTAAACAGGTTCTCTTATATTTTTGCACTACGAATGACAGATATGTGCTTAAAGCTGTTGTCAGAAATGTGATTTGTCTGGAGTATACATAGCATTAGCTCTGATAAGGGGGATGAGAAATCCTGAATTCATATATTAAATAATGTATAATTGATGTTTTGTGGCTATAATGTGTTCTTATGGATAAGATGTCTGCTGACACATTTGTTCCCTTTCCTTGGTCTTTGTGTAGACTGCAGTAGTCTTTCTGGGGGAAGAAGAAATACATTTGGTAGCAATGGCGAGTAAGCAGAAAAAGTTCCCCTGTTTTTGGTGCTATTCAGTGCCCATTGGTCTGTATAGTGCTTGTTTGCAGATGTTGAATATGAGGTGTCTATCAATTGTTTTTGATCTGGATGAGACCTTAATTGTTGCAAATACAATGAAGTCGTTTGAAGATAGAATTGAGGCTTTGCGGGGTTGGTTAGCCCGAGAGATGGATCCAATTCGGTCGTCTGGAATGTCCGCTGAGATGAGGAGGTATATGGAGGATCGTGCACTGCTGAAGCAGTATTTAGAGAGTGATTCTGTTGTTGACAGTGGGGGAATATATAGAGCTCAGCAAGAGGAGGTGCTACCATTATCTGAAGGGCAGGAGCGTGTAGTTCGGCCAGTCATAAGGTTGGAGGAAAAGAATGTGGTCCTTACACGGATTAATCCAGAGGTAATACGATACATATATTTTCTTTCATTTCTCTGTTATGCCTTGCAATTATTGATTCTTATCATGGTGAACACATCTAAAGCATGCATATTTCTCAATTTATTCTATTGTTCGCATCATGGAGAATATCCCCCCTGCTCAGTGCATTCCCTTAAGGTGCTAGTGGAAGTTGATGAGTTGCATGTCGTGATATACTTGTGGAGTAAAGGTTTGGTTATTGACTTTTTAGTTGTCGGTTGTCATTAATTTGTATAGTATTTTGATATTATTCTTTTCATTTTTTAGTATTTTAGGTTTATATTATGGAAGTGTATGCAGTGCATTGAGGCAAGTTGATTGATTGAATTTTGAAGTTGAGTAGAGGATGCTTTATGGTTTCTCATACAAAATGGAGTACTATTGTAGGAAAGTAGATTAGGTTGTTAATCTAAATGATTCACCTAGCTTCGCAGTATCTGAAAGTTCTGTTCTTAAAGATTGGCTGTTATCCTGTCTTTTTATATGACCTGTTATCAATATACTTATTAGTTAACAGCCTTCAATTTTTTCGGACAACTGTGATCACTCAACAATTACGTCTTCTTTCTTTTCAGAAAGCTTACACATTCTATTTATATCTTGTAGGCAAGGTTTTTTGTATAGTTTATTGAGACCATTCAGTATCAAACTTAATATGTCATTGTTACTTTTAGTTTGCTTTGTAAAACACATTATCTGCATCTAATGTCCAAAAAATCATACTTCATTTTGGTCCCGTGTTTAGATTTTTTTTTTTGAAATTGTTTTTTTTTTAAATTGCCAGTGTTTAGGTTAGTGATGCTTCTTGTGTCCTTGTGTCAAGAGAAAGAGCAGATTGAATCATACTGTTGTCTAAGTAACTCATTCATTTTCGCTCACTGTGAAGATATTTGTAATATACTCTATGGTGTCTATTGCTCCCTCGTTGTAGAAATTTTTTAATGAATTGCTATGGATTTGAGTAACCTTTGTTCATTATATATGTGCACTTTTTGCTGTTGATGGTCCTTACACATGTCAATTTGCTAATCCACCAGCAGAGGCAAAGTTGGATACCCCTATGGGCTGATCACACTTGGGCCTCATTTGTTTGCATTTAATGGAGGTCTGAATCTTACTCATTTAAATTCAACCTATTAAGTGTGCTTGTTTTAAGGTCTGAATCTTAATATTCAGATGTTTTGTTTCTATAAAGATATGATACTTGGGTTTAACTCAACCCTACAACCTCAGGAGTGGAGGATTGCCCAAGTCCACATAAATAGACCACTAATCTATTCCCCAACCAAATGTGGGACTCTAAACCCACTCTAACACCCTCTTCATGCCCAAGCCCAACTGGGGGTGTGGTTCAATAGCCTAAATAGGGATGAACTTGTCTCTTATAACAAATGAAGATATGACACCTGAGCCTAATTCAACCCCAAAAGATAGCTCATTAGGGGAGGATTGCCCAAGTCCATATAAGTAGACCACCAGTCTATTCTCCAACCAATGTGGTAAACCCACTCTAATACCCCTTTCATGCTCAGGCCCACTTGGAGCGTGGATCAAAAGCCCAAATGGGGATGGACCTGTCTCTGATTCTATGTAAAGATAGGGCACCTGAGCCTAACTCAAACACCAAAAGCTAGCTCTTAAGGGGAAGATTGCTCAAGTCCATATAGGCAGACCACCAGTTTATTCCCCAACCCTCTAACAGTTTCCTTATAAAGCCTTAATGAGTCTGAATGAATTAGATCTATAACAATACCATTCAAATTCTTTAAATAATACTCTTAATTTCAAGATCTTTCAAGTCCTCCCTGCTTCTCCTCTCAACAAGGTTTTCACACTTCTTAGTCTCCTTTCTCACCTCTTGAACCGATAAGTTTTCATAGTTTTTGCAAATACGGAATATTTTTTAATGTATTGATGTTTAGCAAGAACTCTCGCACCCACAAAGATTAAGCACATTATAAGAAAATTATTTAAATTATCATCGCTGCTCGACGCCACACTCAGCGAACGAACCCATGAAACCTTCGATTCTTAGAACTGAATGTGCTCCCTTCTTCTTCCTTCATGAAATAGAAACAGTTCATCTCTATTTTTCTTAGTTTTTTCTTCTGGCAATTATGTTAAACAGCCTTAGATAACTATTTTGTGACCTGTAGATTACGATTCGAAGTGTTTAACAACTCTAGTATGCAGAAAAGGAAACAATGACAATGACAGGTCCAGAGGGCTTATGCAAGTTCTCTTTATAGAAATATAAGCAACAAAGCAACATCAAGAAAAAAATGAGAGAATTGAAGATTTGAATTTTTTAACTTGTTACAATAATTTTTTATATTGATATGCATAATTTTTATTTGCATTTTTGATAGTTCATTTTTTTTATCAAATAAAAGTATTCAAAATATTATTTTCTATCAATAAACCAAATTTATTTTGTTAAAAGGAGATTTTTATAATATTTTATAAATAAAGTGTTTAATTCTATATATACATTTGGATATTGAAAACAAATAGGCTTAATTATTCAGTGTTCGGATCTCAGGATAACATCTTAATTTCAGATGTGCATTCAGAGTCGGACATCTAGATTTTATGCACATCTTAATATTTAGATGTGTATTCAGATTCGGGCATCTTAAACTTGATGGAAACAAATGTAGTTTAGAGATCTGCATCCTTGTCTGTTCGAATTGCTGGGGGGAAGCGTTTGGAGGAGTGGAAAGCATCCACCTCCGGTCTTTGTTCTTTTATGTCTCTTCCATTCATTCAATATTATGTTCATCTAGCTAAAAGAAAATGGTATCTGGATGTTTGGCCTTCTAGCTCAACTGCAACTGGAATATCTAAGGTTTTCATTGTCTTACTACAGTTATCAGTGTAACCTTGGAATGTGAACTTGAATTCAGTTGGACATTTTGCAACACATTATGTTTGTCTCAAGATTAAGTTTTTAGCTCCACACATTTTCTCATCATGGAAACTTCTTGTGCAGAATCGGGATACCAGCGTGCTTGTTAGATTACGTCCTGCGTGGGATGAGTTGAGAACTTATTTGACGGCGAAAGGTCGGAAAAGGTTTGAAGTATATGTTTGCACCATGGCAGAGAGAGATTATGCCTTGGAGATTTGGAGGCTACTCGACCCAGGGTCACACCTCATTAATGCCAATCAATTGATGGACCGTGTTGTATGTGTTAGATCAGGTTAGGACCTAGAATAGTTTCCTGTTTTATGATTCCTTGGGAAAATAATAGTTTGTTCTTCTTTACATGGTAACACAATTCCTCTTCCCTATCCTCTTATTACAGTGAAGCATAATGAAGCACCATAAGTAATGAAAGATTTGTCTTCTTGTGTTTGATTTATGTCGTTCTAAGCTCATTAGTGGTATTTTCTTTAAGCTTCTAATGTTATAGTGGCAGTGACATCCAAAAGGCTGCCAACTGTGATTGCTTCTCATCAGCGGACTATAATACCCTTTCCTCTTGAACTGGTAAATTATAAACTTCTTTTCTTTAACCAAGTAACATCATCTCTGTCATTTAATCCCACAGGGGCCAAGAAGTCTTTACTTACTGTCTTCCGAAATGGCATTTGTCATCCAAAATTGGCAATGGTTATTGATGACCGATTAAAAGTGTGGGAAGATAAAGATCAACCTCGTGTTCATGTTGTCCCTGCTTTCGCTCCATATTATGCTCCACTAGCAGAGGTGTGTGTTTTGCCATTTCAAATGATTTTAATATCATCTTCTTTTTTTCTGGTCACACGAGACTGATTGGAACTTCTTTATTGAGTAGATGGCCAATGCAGTACCAGTCCTGTGTGTTGCGAGAAATGTTGCTTGTGATGTTAGAGGTCGTTTCTTTAAGTAAGTTCATTCTCAGTCCTCAGAAGAGAGATTTAAGTTTGAGTCAATTAAGTAGTTTTTTATCTGATCCATTTTCTTTGTCAATCAGAGAGTTTGATGAAGGCCTACTCCGAAAGATCTGTGAGATCTTCTATGAAGATGAGGCTGTAAATTTACCTTCTGCGCCTGATGTTAGCAACTACTTAATGTCCGAGGTATTCATCTACAAGCTCTTTAAATTTCAACTTTAAATGAAGGTTGATCATTATGATGAGGGTTTACTTTCTTTACTCTTAGGATGCTGGTTTTGCGTCATGTGGGATTCCTGCTCCTATTCCTGAGGGAATGTACGGGCCTGAAGTTACACAAAGGTTGAATCAACAGGTGTGGTTTTACCTGTTATTACTGCCTATCTTGACTTCTTATCACATGATCGATCCCCCAAAAAACTTGGAAGTGTAACACATCACACATCAAATCAAGTACTTGATTTTTCAGCGGTCATTTGCTTATCTTCTCATTTTATATTCTATCCAGGAGAGAAAAGTTAATATGAACTCTGCTCCTGATTTCATGAGTAACAATCCTGATATGAAGCCAGGAAGCTCCCAGCTTATGGTTGGAATTGCTGCAAATGTACCTGCTCAATCAGTGAGACCAATTCAACCTTCAGAAAGTATTGAAATCTATCTTTACCTGCAGTTATATAAGAGATGTATTAATCTTTTTGGTTTACCAACCGTGGTTCATTTTGTTCCTGTGTGTGTTTAGAACCAAGTTTGCTGGGAGCTCCATTTAGACGAGATAACAGCTTTTCTGAAGCTGATGTTGATGGAAAGAGAAGGTACCCCATATTGAATCCTAGCCAGGATATGAGGTATCGTGGTTCAGCAGAACCTCCTTTATTACCTAGAGTGCCTCAGAAACCACCCATACTGCCCATACCATCACAGGGTGGATGGTTGGTGGAAGATGACCTAAATAAAGGACAGATGGGTAGTCGATCACCTGGAATTTTTCAAGAATCTGATGCATCAAGGTATGCTAAACAGAGAGGTCATCAGAATTTTCTGAGTCAAGGTGCAACAAACATGATGTTACCAACTTATGCATCTACAGGGAAGAATGGGGAGGTACTTGCTACTGCTTCCTTCAGAAATAGTTATGACTGTCTTCCTGCTGACTTATTCATTCGAATACACGGCTCTTTGCAGGTAAATTTCAGGCATGAAATGCATAGACAAAATTCTCTTATTCATCAGACAGGTGAGTTTGAGTTCACTCTTATACTGTGTTACTGCTTATTGCTATTTTAATACCCCATTTGCTGTTAAGAAGTTGAAATATTATGAGCAAAAGTTGCCCTCTAGGAAGGAATGCATTTATTAATCATATTCCACTAGTGTTTGCTCTTGGGGTTAAGTAGCCATCTCAGTGACTCTTTTGGGGAATGAATGTTGTTAAGTTAATGGCTAGTTTGAAGTTTGACTGAAGTCTTTGCTGCTACTGATGTTTTCCTAAGGGCTAGTTTTCAGCTTGTGATTATGAGCCCCAGCTATCAAATTATAACAAATCCAACTAGGTGCGTGTTTATTTATCAATAATGGCGTGGGATATAATTTATCCAAACATGTAAAGAAGGCTGGAATTGCATACTTTTACTTGTTGATTGCCAGGATGGTGGTATGTGTGTATCTTTAATGATCAAGATAGTGTTTGCTAGTGTTCAGGAAAGCGAGCGCTTCATCGCTTTAAGCGGTGAAGGGAAGCGAAGCAAGGGTTCAGCGCTTCAGCGAGAAAAGCGCAATGCGACCAGAAGCGACGAAGCGAGAAAAGCAGCACTTATATTTTTGTAATTAATAAGTGATCGATTTTAAAGAATAAAAAGAGTCACCACTTACCTGGTCCTTAAGAAATCAGAATAATAAGGTTTCAGTGTACTCTTTCCTTCCAACACTTTTTCTCTTTTCTTTCTTCTTCTTCTTCTTCCTGGTGCAGTGGCACTGCTAGCCTAGAATTTTTCTTCTTTTTTTCTACTTTGTTTGTTACTCTGTTTTCCTTTGCCCTGGTTAGCTTTGATTATTTAAATTATATGTTGCTGATTATTTGTTTCCTCACAGTGATTAAAATATATATTGCTGAATTGTTTTGTTTCTTAACAATGACTGAAATGTCGTTGAATTTTCTCTTAATAGTGATAAAAATATAATGTTGATTGTTTTTCTTAGATCTTATCCGTGATTAAAAAAGGCTGACCCGGCATGAAAAAACGGGAAAAAAAGTTAGGGAGACCAATAGAACAACAATTGTATGTCTGTTTTGTGACAAGACAACTAAAGGGGAACCTTTTTTTAGTTTTTAATATGAATTTTTGCTTATATATTTTGTCTCTTTTTGTTTTGGTCTTTTTTCTTTTAAATTGTGCTTCACTTCATGCTTTAAGCTAGTGAAGCGTGAAGCAGGACCTTCACTTTTTTCCGCTTTGCGCTCCCCTAAATAGTGGTATTTGGAAGGAGTTCAAAAGAAGTTTTTGGATAATCTTGAATTCTAGAAGCAAAATATTGACTATGGGATATGCACTTTATAGATTGTTTTTAGTTTGGTATTAGGGAGAACAAAGGATGGTTGATGAAGGTTGAGAGAGAGATCCGCTAAAGTGTTTGTTTTAAGCATAGTCTCTTTGATCTTCTCCTTTTCCTTATTTATTCCCTCTCTTCATCAAGTTCATGACATATGCTTGCTAGGCTAATTGTACTTTGCCTTGACAGAGGGTAGATTCTCTCAACATCAGTCGTTATTTAACAACAGAGAATCTCAACTAGAAGCTGGGAGAATGAACTTCTTGCCATCTTTAGCTACTGGAGTGCTGCAAGAAATTGGACGGCGATGCAACTCAAAGGTATGTGCTACATACTTTTTAGCCAAGATGTTATCTCTGTTGATTTTTCTTGGTTGTCATAGTAAGAGCTCCACCAATGTGTCTTGCTTTGTAGGTTGAGTTCAGGCCTGTGGTGAGCACTAGTGAGGAATTGCAATTTTCAGTTGAGGTTAGAAAATTCATTATGGAAGAATGTTTTTCACCTATCCGAAGCTATTGCAGGGGTTGATTAATTGCATTGTTTGTCATATAAATATGAAGAGAAATTTCTGTTAAACAGCACTAGTTTCCACCGATAGTAATAGTGTTCCTCTTTTGATTCTAACGAGATGCTAGGAAGTAGTGTGCAAGGTAATGGCTGATGAGATACTTGAAAGTAGTGTGCTAATGACCTTGACATTCATGGATCTGTTTATTCTAGTAGAGTCCATCAAAATTTATTATATATGTGAGACATGTGCTGTGCTGAACTTGTGTGGATCTGTATGTCTTGATATTTGACTCTGAAAATTGTTAGGTGCTTATGAACTGTCTGTTAATGTCTATCTTTGAAGATATTCATTTTGATATGAAAGTGTTGCTCCTGTCATTGTTGTTCATATAAAAGTGCATAATTATTTTGGCATCTGAATTTAGACAAACAGAATTCTGATCCTGAATAATCTTTAGGTCTTCTTTATCGGTGAGAGAGTTGGTGTTGGGATGGGTAAGACTAGGAAGGATGCTCAGCAACAGGCAGCTGAGAATGCACTTCGGAACATGGCTGGTAAGATCCTTTTTGAAATGCCCCCTTGAATTTCCTGGTTTAACTTGTTTCAAGAATCCTGAGCTAATACTGTGATGGAGTTTCATTTTTCTTGTAACTATTTCATAAGTGGATTTGCATAATGAGTAAATTCTTAAGCACCAGTTCCCCATGTCAAGTAAATTCTTAAAAACTGTCTCGTGCAGGGTTATCTAAAGATATTGCTTCATTTCTTAAAGCGATGAATTGATTCTCGAAGTAGGGTGTTGTTACTTCACAGGCGAAGTCATGGTCTTTAGAGTAGTTTGTGCTTCAAACAATGGTGCATAAAGTGATTCTAGCTAAAATCTGTCGCTTCTTCGAATTTTGAGGAGTTGGATTAGTAATGGAGTTATTGTATATTGCATGCTGGAGTGAATTTTTCTCATTGCAACTTAATTTTTATTGTACTAAATTCATTGGCTTTTTAATATTTTAGTTTCCAGTAAATTCTGCGCTTTACTTCAAATAAGTGTGTGCTTCAATTCTCACTTTTGCTTCAAAGTCCATGGACCTCATCGCCTTTTTCGCTTTCAAAAACACTAGCCTTGTGTGTTTTAGCAGAATTATCCTTCATTTCCTTAGTTATCACTTCTACATGATGTCATTATATCACTCTTGTCAATTCTGACATGTTACACCTATATCTGAATTCAATTTCATTTTATGATAAGATCCAGGAGTTGCAATTCTTTCCCCTTTTAAAGTTACCTTGTCAGGGTACAAGTTCTTTTTTAGAGATTATTTGTAGACTAATATTTGCTTATATGCAGGTGAATACGTCTCATACATTACATCTCACCCTCGAGCAGCGGATAAAGACTTTGATAAGATTTCGGTGGAAAATGAAAATGGGTTCTTGTGGGAAACTGTCAATCACGTGGATGAACCTTCAGTGGAGGATAGATTACCTCAAGTAAATGTTTCAGAGGTGGGAGTTAATGGTGATGCTTCCCATGACCGATCACTTAATTCTTTGAAAACATGACTGGTGTTTGGTTTAGGGGGGTGGAGGGTGTGCACTGAAGCAAATCTCGGAGATGATGGGTTGAGATTATTTGGGTTTTTACCCCTCCTTGCTTGAGTTGTGTTGTATCAGAGTCAGGAGCAAAACAGAAAATTCTGGCCCACTTGTTCATCTGGCTATGTAGGCCATTCTTGATGCTTCTTATTTTGGAGGTATAATGGTGGTTTTAGGTTGTAATTCCACCCCTCGTCTTTCCCATGACAATTTTGTTCTCAAGTAACTTGTGGCCGAGTGCTTTGTGCTCCTTTTCTCTTTTGGATGGTCTACTCGTAACTGGAATGCTATATTTTCCAGTAGCTTCTTGTCTCTGTTGTGGACGAGTAGTGTTTGACCATTTCCTATTCTTCCTCAGATGCACCTTGCCTCTGGCTCTCATTGCTGAGGTAGCATGTACTTGTGGTGCAATGAGTCAATGGGGGATGAGTAGCCAGGTAATCTTAGGGCCATTGTATATGATGTTTATCATAAGCTAAGCTCCCCAATTCCCTAATCTTAGTTTCTGCACTGAGCTAGTTCTGGAATGAAGACATCATGTTCTTCGTTTGGTAAATACTCATCTCGTTGTTGTATAGAAGACTGTTAACTGTCCAATCCGAATATTGTCCAGACAAGGAGGGCCTGAGTCATTCATTATATATTCGGATGTCCTGCAGCAGTAACAATTTGGTAGCGGGAACAGTCTTCACAATTATCAAATTTCGTGATTTTCTCTGATATGTTATGGAGAAAATGAATTTTGTCTTCCATTGGAAAAGTGATTCATACATTTTTTATACAAGGGCTTTTTGGGGCCCTCGTTTTTGCCATACTTTGTAACTTGCAGTTTGTTTATTTTTATACGAAGGCTTTTTATTGCCTTTAATAGTAAATTTCTGATTTTTTACTCTATGTTTATCTAAAACCTTATCCAAACAAACCCCTTTTATTGATAACCCTGTTAAAGACTCCATAACTAAAGTTTGAAGCTTTTTTTCTCAATTGGGGGTTCGAGTTTGATAACCCTGTTAGAGAAGTATTAAATAAATTATTAGTTTTGTCATTAAACTATTAACAGCTTTAAAAACACTCATCTACTTGATTAACTAAATTTAGATACACATCTAATTTGTCACATGTCATAACAAGTGGTATCGAATTCTTGTAGGAGTATAAAGCTATTAATAAAAAAGTTGAGAGAAGTGTTGAAAACACTCCTAAAGTTGGCGAGAATTTGAGAGTGTATTTCCTCATAAAGATCGGGATGTATTTAGGTTCAATTAGTCATGTAAATTGGTATTTTTAAGGCTATCACTAATTCAGGGATGAAATTAATAAATCACATTGAGTTTAGTAGTACTTTCAATATTTCTCTCAATTTTATTTTTTTTGTATCTCTAAACTATTGAGTCAATTTCTAATTTTGTGTTCAAGAAATTCAAAAGATATTTAATAAAAATTATATAATGATTACTGGTTAGTGTGTGGGTGGGAGGTAGTTATTATTATTGTTAATTTATTTGATCAATGAATCTTTGTAAAATTATGTGTATTAGAAAATTTGTAATAACATGTAATCGCAATTGTTTATTTATAAAGTAATATAGAGACATATGATTTATTAATTCGGTGCTTTACGATATTTCAACAACTTGTTTATAAACTAAAATTTGCTCATCATTTGATAAAATTGTACAAGAGTAGAAATTATTTAATAACTTTCACAAATTACAAGATTTTCATGTTTATAAAAAAAATACAATTTTAAAAATAAAAAATACATGTTCAAATAAAATTTCAACTTCAAACCATAAATTTCAAATTATAATTTAAAATCATATCCAAATAGGTCCAAAAATAATTCTCTTCTCATTTTTTATTCTATTTTCTGAGTGTGTAGAAATAGGAATATTAGGACACACTTTGATTACATCCAAAATAAAACAGCGGAGGAGAATATTATGAACTCAATTTTCCATATTGTTTTTGTAACAATTGCTTATTGCCGTTTTAAATAATTTCCGCCTAATTAAACAAAATTAAACCATAATCAGATTTATTTACTATTTTCCACCCAAAATAAAACAGCACAATTCAGCTCCGGTGACTTGTCAACTGAATCTTCTTTCTTTGCTCAGTCCAACCTTTCGCCGGCATATCTATTTTCCAAATCTCCGATCAATGGAAGACGACGGCGGAAGACGTACCATTCTAGGGCAAGGTGGTGATCGTGTAAAGCTCAACGTCGGCGGTAAGCTCTTTGAAACCACAGTATCAACACTTCGTTCCGGTGGACCAGATTCTCTTTTATCCGTCTTATCGAATCGGAATTCCGACGACCCGGTTTTCATCGACCGTGACCCAGAAATCTTCTCGGCTCTTTTAGCTCTTCTCCGGTCTAATCGTCTCCCTTCAACAGCAAAACGTTTCTCCAATCAAGAGCTTATCGATGAAGCTGTTTATTACGGAATTGAATCACAACTCAGATCTGCACTCGCCCCGAATCAACTCAGTGGAATCGACGCGTCACTTTTCTCAACCATTCGTCCTTCCTCTGATGGCGTTGTAACGGACTTCAATGCTGTAGACTCTGATGGCTCCGTTTGGCTTGCTCACGGCGGGCAGGTTTCCGTTTATGATTGGAGTTTGACACATACCGAAACTATTAGGACACACCTTGATTACATCAGCTCCATTAGGAAGGTTGGACCCGATTTGGCTGGTGTTGCTTCTGAATTCGAATCCGGGCTCCATTTTTATAACTTGGCTAATGGACGTAGAGTTGGCTCTGTGGAATGGACCGACCCGTCTGACCCGAGAATCTACAAGGCCCAAGTACACGCTGTTGTTGACTCGCCGGACTCTGTTTTTGCTGCCTTCGAGTGTCAACATAGAGAAAATTGTGTTCTGAGTATTGATAAGTCTACGATGAAAGTGATTTCGGAGTTGGGAAGACAATCTGGTAATTCGGCAAAGTCAACTGTTGTTGGAAAGTTGACATTTTTGCCGGAGATTAATGCGCTAGTCGGTGTTTCAGTTACTGCCGGAGCTTTTGGGTATGCCGGTTACGTGCGGTTGTGGGACTCCAGGTCCGGAGACGTTGTGTGGGAGACGAATGAGCCGGGTTCAGGTCGGAGCAGTCGGTTCGGGGACTCATTTGCTGATGTTGACTTTGACAGGGGGGATTTGACTATGTTCAAGATATGTTCAAAATCAGGTGATTTGGCTGTGGCAGACTTACGTAAATTAAGTGAAGATCCATGGGTTTATCTGGAAGAGAAAAATCCATGCATGAGGCATGCAGGTGGTGGAACTAGTAGCTTGATTCACTGTTATAGACAACAGGTGTTTGTGGGAAGAGGAGGAGGGTTGGAAGTGTGGTCGAGAATGGTCGAGAAGGGAAGTGATGTTGAGAGGGAAAGGGTGTTGCATGAAGGATTGTATAGGAGGAATTATATGGATAAAGTGGAGGATGCCGGGAGAGGGATCATAAAGAAGATTGAGGGAGCTGGAGATAGGCTGTTTGTTACTAGAGAAGATGCTGAGGGGATTGAAGTGTGGCAAAGTTCTCAGTTTTCCGGTGCTGTTTTAAATTTGTGATCGTGTGGAGCTGTGAGCTTTGTATGAGCTTACATTGCCTGTTTCATGTCCTAACAGAGAAGAGGGTTGCAATCAATTGATGATTAGAGTAAAACTACGAGCCGACTGAGCTAGTTTGCGATTGAGCATATTTGTTGTAGTATCTTTTTGAGCTGTCTGCTGCGGTTTGCAATGGTCATCAATGGGAAGTTGGTCGACGGTCCGAGTAAAGTTAGAATCCACACCGAACTAGTTTGAGATTGAGCATAGTTGTTGTATATATTTTAGCTGGCCAACTACAGCTTGCAATGGTCATCAATGAAATGAATTGTGTATTTGGTGATTTCTTTTGGATGTCAAGTTGATCAATCAAGGAACAATGTGCGTTGATATGACCATGACGAATACCTGAAATCAGATTCTTGTTGATCCATTTTGGACACGATGTTGATCAATCAAGAACATTGTGGACAGGTGTTATGCCATCATGTAATGAAATGAATTTGGTTTATTGGTGAATTTGGGCATCCCTGTTATTAAGAAAGAATGGTATCCAAGCGTGTTTAATTATTTGTATCCGAGGTAGGCCTCTAACTGTTTCTTTTGATGCTCTATTTGTATTCACGACTTTGGTTGCTAGATTGCTGTATCATTTGGTTAGCTACATGTACACGTGAGATTATAACTTTTTACCTTAGTATCATGCGTAATTCCACGTTGACAAGACTTATACCATATTCCTTAGAAAATTAGGTGGCAAAGGAGATTTGTAAGTATTGTATTCTTTGTTTCAACTGCTAGTGATGATGAGCCATTTCAACAGAAAGTAACTCTTTTAGTTTACATGTCGCTTTTACCCCAAATTAGAAGTGATCCCTGTTCTTTTTATTGGTACTTGTCAAATTCTCTAGCAGGTGGTTTTTCTATTTTAATTCTTTCTTGATCTCCCCCAAGTAATAAAGTGAAAAACATATTTAACACTTGTTTCTTGCCATCTGCTGTAATTTATGTGCTGGAGGCACATTCTTGGGGTTATGTGGTTGTGTTACTAGTCTAGTAGGCAAGCGAAGTGATGGCTTGAAGAATATCAGAAACAACTCTCCAGTAATCATATTTTCCTGTTGGGGAATCTCTGTAGTTCAGTTGGTTGGCTACTTGAACTCCCACCTTGTTGGTGAGGGTTCGATTCCCCACATTGTGACCTTCTTCCCATTTCCCCTTCCTCTACCCCCAATTTTTGAATAAATAAATTTTTAAAAAAAATCATATTTTCCTGTTTAAAGAAGCTATAACTGAACATTGAAATTTTAGCATTGAATCTGGGCTCTTGTGTAAAAGAAACAAGTGCTGCTGTAATTTTGAAATCAGCAATTAAGCTTATCTCAAAAGATTAAAATCCCTAGACTACTGGAGAGAGCAAGCAGTAGGAAGAAAAGAATAAAGAGAATAGAGGAGAAAGACTGAAGAAAGGGAATTGTTGTTTGCTGGTTTAGGAATACCTTTCTTTGTATAGAAGCTGCTTTAGTGATGGCATTGTAGAGAAGTTATAATCTCCCTCTCATAGTTGTTGAAGGGTCAGAGGAGACATGAATGAGCTCAGAATTGATGGTAAAGGATCATATGATACCTGAAAGCAGTAAGTGAAAGTGTAGGTTCTTTTTCTGTTTGCAGTCAATGCTCATGAGACCAAAGTGCTTTTCTTTGTTTATTTGTGAAAAATCTTTCCAATCTGTTAAGCCCTCACATCATCTGAAGGTTGTTGTGCTTGGCGATTACAAAATGTTTGATGCACATACCAAGACTGTGAAAATTCTCTTCTGTGAAGGAAGCACTTTGAGTAATCTTTTCTGCTCTAGTCATGAAGGAGTAGGAACAAGGATTTCACTGAAAGAACAGGAACATAAACCTTTGGCTTTTTGTTTGGACAGTTAGTGGGAAAGAGTAGCTCTTGATAGTAAAAACTGAGGAAAAGATATAAGGAAATTAAGAGGATAATATTGCAACTTTACTCATTTGTAGCAGCTTATTTCGAGAACCTCTCAAATAGACAAAAGTTGTTATGATGCACTTACAAATTAAAAAAAAAAAAGGCATTCCGGTGCACAAAGCATCCCGCGAGCCACATCCCAAACGGTGTGATGTAGACAGCCTACCCTAATGATCCACTTGCAAACGCATTAAGAAATTGTTTATAATCCTATTACTGTCAGGCCTTTTCTTTTAAAAACTGTAAGGCCATTATTTATAAGCTATAGCAGTAGTTATAAGTTTTCCCTCCTATGCATCAATTGCACCTTCTTGTCTTAATTGTGAGTTGCGCCATACCTCCAATATATATATATATACTTCCATAACTCCACAATTTATGGTCCTTTTTGAAGTGCTCCTATGTACTCCAATGTTGTCGTCAATCCCATCACATAAGGGGGCACATAAGTGTGGAACAAAACAGTGACTTTGGATTTTGTTGGAGATGGAGCTAGAGTTCTTCCCTCGGAATGCTTTGTTTAAGTTGTGATTTAAGCTTAAATTCATTTTTTAGATCATTTTGTGCTCAGTGGCAGAGCCACACTTGGCCAAGGGATGTCTATTGACGTCTCTTCACTGGTTAATTATACTGTGTGGATAGGTAACTTTTTTGTATGTATGTATACTATTTGTTGAATCCCCCACACTTGGCCAAGGGATGTCAATTGACACTTCTTCACTGGAAATTATACCGTGTAGATAGGTAAAAATTTTTTATGTATATATACTATTCGTTAAAGCCCCTTCGCTTCTTCATATGTTTACTTCTTTATATTTTGACCCCCCTATGAAAATCCTGGCTCCACCATTGTTTATGCCACATCTAATAGCTGTTAATGAGGATTAATTTTCTATACTGGTGCTCAGCTTATTTTAGGAACTACAAGCTTAATATATTGCTGCTTTACGAAAAGCAGAATTTCATCAACCTGGACATTCCATATCACTTTCATGAAAACATACTTCACTTAAAACTGATATGGTTTCTAGAGTCTACTGTAGAATATTGAACCCTTTCAAGCTGCTGATAATGTCACTGTGCAGGTTCAAGGACTAAGGCCTTTTCAATTAGTTCTTGTTAGAGTCGAAGAAGAAAAGAAGTTGCTCGCTGATGGAGTTGAATGATCCCAAGACAGTAATATTCTTGAAGGTCACATTGCATACCAAGCAGAACAGCTGGGCTGCAAGCTTGGAGATCTGTAGGGTTTGGTAACCTCATTATTTTTTGTCGTGTTAGTACATTTACCTCAGGTCCTATGTTTTCTAGGAATCCTTTAGTGAGAGAAAATAGTGAGAATTTCGTACTTGTATTTTTGTTCAATATTGGTCCAAGATGAGCTTAAATGGAGCAACATGGTCCGTGATGATTTACATCGCTGACCCCAACTTGCTTGGCCCTGAGGCGTTGTTGTAAATTGGTTTGTGAAAATTTCCATCGGAGGCTGAGATGCGTGCTATTTCCAAATGCTAAATGAAACAAAGCACGTCGGTCAACTAGCATAAACACTTGTCGTAATGCTCCATTGGCCATCCTTGTTGTTTCATTTCTTGTTATATGTATGTTAGTTATGTAGGACAACTTTTCTTGATATTTATTAATCTGCTCATTAAATCAGCATTGTGTGTATGGTGGTGGGTTATTGCCTCTCTTCAAAGCGTTGTAGATCGATTGGTCAACTTATGTACATCCATTTTCTTACAGAGCTAACTCGTGCAGTGTTATCTAAAGATATTGCTTCATTTCTTAAAGCGATGAATTGATTCTGGAAGTAGGGTGTTGTTACTTCATAGGCGAAGCCATGGTCTTTAGAGTAGTTTGTGCTTCAAACAATGGTGCATATAGTGATTCTAGCTAGAATCTTTCGCTTCTTTGAATTTTGAGGAGTTGGATTAGTAATGGAATTATTGTATATTGCATGCTGGAGTGAATTTTTCTCATTGTTGTGCGGTTTACTTCAAATAAGTGTGTGCTTCACTTGTTACTTTTGCTTCAAATTCCATGGACTTCATCGCCTATTTCGCTTTCAAAAACACCAGCCTTGTGTGTTTTAGTAGAATTATCCTTAGTTATCACTTGTACATGATGTCATTATATCACTCTTGTCAATTTCTGATCCAGGAGTTGCTTTAATTTCTTTCCCCTTTTAAAGTTATTTTTTAGAGATTATTTGTTTATATGCAGGTGAATACGTCTCATACATTACATCTCACCCTCGAGCAGAGTTTGTTTGATAAGATTTCGGTGGAAAATGAAAATGGGTTCTTGAACCTTCAAGATTACCTACCTCAAGTAAATGTTTCAGAGGTGGGAGTTAATGGTGATGCTTCTTCCCATGACTGATCACTTAATTCTTTGGTTTAGGTGGGTGGATGTGCACTTAATACGCATTTACTCATTCTTGCATCCCAAACAAAAATACACATTGTACCATGACTCTATCGGTATGGTATAGAAGATGTGCTATTTCTGCCTCCTCAAATATACTTTGTTGCACATTTCCATTCCTCTTTTTAGTTTTGAATAACCACGTTTTTACATATATCATGTTTTAATTTATTTTTTATCACATGATTAATACTAACATGTTTCCTTCGATAGTCGGCCAAGGGAGAACAGCGTAGGCGTTACGTTCAGAATTCCCACTGGTTATAATAACAAGAAAACATTGGGAGTTGTGAACACATATCTTATTTACCCCTATATACAACTGTAATTGTGTGTGGGGGTCAGAACATGTACTATTTCCGTTTTAATTTATTCGTCTCACTTTGTTTTTAAAAAAAATCTGACAATTCTTATTTAACTTTAACATCATAAGCTCTTGAAAATATTTTCTATCTAATGAATGGGAAGTTCATTTAAAATCGTAAACTTCCGAGTGTATGTATATGCTTTAACAAGAATTATATGAGAGTAGATTAGAATAGTAGTAATATGTATTAGTACACATAGCCTCAGATCAAAAGAGTTCATTATTAGGTAATATACACAACTTTTGTTTTTCCTTCTCTATGAGCTAGCTAGTTTTCAGCCTTCAAGCTCTACTTTAAAGAAACCCAAACCTGCAAAGAACTTCAACAGTGTCTTTTTACTCCTTTGCATATCACTTACAAACACATTCTCTTCCACTGCCTTCCCATTAGACCAATCTCCTCCTCCTTCAACCAGTTCAGACTTTTCTGTATCTTCATGCCCTCTTCTTACTTCTTGCTTCACATTAATCTTCACCTTTTCTGGAGGATGTGTTATATCTTCCTTTGTACTCAACTGGACATTTAAAAGAGACAACATATCAGAATTCACAAATAAAGAAAATTGCAATCAACAGTAAATGAGCTATGTAATGTCTTTGACAAGTACCAAAGTAAAGTCTCGACATTTTAGGTAAAAGGCCTTTGAGTAGTTAAGATATGCCAGATTCCACCAAGTATACAAATGGAACCTAAAGCATACATGTCCTCCAATTATATCTTCTAAATCGGACTAATGACGTATGCAATACTAGATGTTACATCGTTGGTTCTCATTCTTCAGGGAATACAAGTGCAATAAGAGCATCTGTCGACAAAAGGATCACCCTAACATGATTATCTCATGGACATAATGGGGTTACACGTTTTACTTTGTGCGTCTAACTTTCTTGTGTTCTAAGAACATACATTGTTACAATGTGATTAAGAGATTGTGCTGTTCTCAGTTTTTCTTGAGAAAGAACTTAGAGAATGGAAATATTTGTTCATTCTTGGTAATTCAAGCACAAATGACTCGACATCGTAAAATGGCTTATTTATTATGAAGACAAACTGAGAGGAACTACATTTGCAAAAGACACTACTTCCTCCATATACATATCATTGTTAACCGATATGTAAGGGGTCATCGCCACTTGCCAAGCTTATAAAGAAAGAGACTTTTAAGAGGTGTTAAGCAGTTACCTCTGTCACATTGAACTCCTCCGATTTCGATCCAACTGAGCCCTCAGCAACAACTTTTTCCATGTGAACTTCATTCAACTCTTCACTATTTGATCCAAGCTGTGAGCTCTCAACAACAACTTTGTCCGTGTGAACCTCTGAGGTCAAAACTTGTGTTAAGCCAGGAACCAAGACGGGAACTCTTTCGTCCTCCACTAAGATGGACTCACTTTTTGAGCTCAACACTCCATCAATAGAGGTCACCATATTCTTGCCAATAGCTTCTGCTTCCATTGTGGTGTCCTCATTTCCACCAGTGTTCACATCCTCGTTTACTTCAGTGATATTTTCCGCGACTATAGCTAGAACTTCATTAGTTTTTTCCTCATTTACATCATCTTCTATGTCTACAGCTGATTGTGGAACCAGATTCTCAGCTATTAAAATTTCTGGACTAACTGTCGATTGTTCTGCACTAGGCTCCTCTTCTACAATTGTCTGCAGCTCAGCATTGTCCCAATCTTCAGAAACTGTTATCGTTTTCTTCGTTTCCCATGTTTGAATAATTCGATCAGGGCCTTGTTGCCACAAGATAGTCTCATCATCTACTGTCATAATGAACTTGTAGCTGATAGTTTTTCCACTTGGGATATCCTAAAGAAGTCCATAAAATTAGAACATCCTTAAGTTAATTAAAACATCAATTAACAACATGTTCTTACCAACTCGACGTTCCATAAATGTCCCTCTGACCATTCAAGTGGCACTGCATTTGATGGATCCCATAAACCGAGTATTGGATCATCGCCCACTAAGTAGAAATGCTGACCAAAGGAGCATTCCTTATTCAATTGAAATTTTACGCGAACTGGTTCGGATTGATCTAGAAAGAAAACAACAGTATCAAGTTGATTTAGTCTTTTGGACAGGATTAAGGTACAACAAAAATAGCTCCTAGATCCAAGACAATGTCACAGTAAGATTAACTTACTTGTATCAGTTGTTTCTGTTTCTTCACTCTGAGTATGTATCTGAATGAGTTAAAAGTTAAATATCAATTATATTGGTTAGTTTTGCTAAAGAAACATAAATTTTCATCCAGTTAGTGCAGATACCATTTATATAAATGCACCAAAGATTCAACTTTATATCCTAATATTAGTATATTATCTACATTAGCAGAACAAGAAAACACATGAGTCCTTTTGGGACTACAGTATCATGTTTTGGTAAAGAATCATCACAAACAAAAGCATCCAGCTTTCAATATCTACTCCCTTTTCCTTTTTAGTAAATTCCAAAAAAAAAATTATCTTTCTATAATTAGATATAAATAACTTCAAAATTCCTTTTTAGCTTTAATCAAATGATTTATAGCCACGTAAATGTGTAAGATTTGTTTCAGATAACACATTTCAAAAGTATTCCTTTTTTTCTCATTCTTTCTTAAACTATATGTCAAGTCAAACACTGTCACGTAAATTGAAACAACGGTAGTTATATCTTATTCTGAGCTACCATTAACTTCACTTTGAGGTGAACAATTTTAACTCTACAACATTTTTGCATCATATTGCAAGCCAACACCTTTCTACTCAAATTTGAATAGAAAGAAACAAATAAATTAAAGGTAAACTGCAAAGATATCAACAAGACTCAATTTTTTTTTTGCCAAAAAACTATTTAGCACATAAATCAACCCTTAAATGAAACTGAAACTAAATACTAGTATTCAATAAAGAAAAATAAAACAAACCTGAGAATCAGAAGCACAAAAAATAGGGTGAATAGTTTTGTGCTGAACAGAACATGAGGTAATATGAACAATCTTGAAACTTGACAATCCAAGAAAGCATATTTCTGATTTTTTACTCAAAGATAAAACTTTGTGTTTATCTAAAACCTTATCCAAACAAACCCCTTTTATTGATAGCCCTGTTAAAGACTCCATAACTAAAGTTTGAAGCTTTTTTCTCAATTTGGGGTTCAAGAAAAACAGAAAATAAGAAAGATGATTATGTTTTTGTTTTTCTTCAGAAATATAGTGTTTGTTGTGTGTAACTGTGGGAAGAGAGACTGGTGGCTATTAGGGAGTGGAGGTGGGGTTAATTTAAATACTTTATACTTTTCTTTATTTGTCCTAATTTTCGTGGCACATTTGAAATTATTTAAATTTAGATATATAGGTGGCTATTTATATTTTAAACCAAATAAGAAATACTATTTCATTTGTTTCAATTAATATGATAGATCTTTCTTTTTGATCAGTTTTAAAAAAAAAACATATTTAAATATATAATAATTAATATGTTAAAAATATTTTTTTTTAAATATGAAAAAAGCTTTGTTGGCTTTAGAAATTTTGTGTCACATTAATTGAGATCGAGAGAGCAAAAAGACCGGAGAGTGTGGGGTCCAGTGGGAGCAATGGCCACGGATCAAGTACCAGGTGACTTCATTGCCCAGGAATTGAATCTTTAACTTTAATTGGAATCTCAAGTGAGTTTAGTAAAATCGAGGATGCGATACGATGCGATAAACTAAATGTTTTTTTTTTAATCAAAATTTTAATTTGAGCTTTGAATTATAATTTTCTTTATAGGGTGCTACTCCCGAATAAGACCCTATTAGCGTGAATTCAGATTTGTCAGATTTGAATACGAATATCGAACTCCAAATAAAGAAAAAGTGAATAATAATAAAAATGTTTTTTTTTTCTTGTTCTTGGGAGTGCAAATTAAGTAATTAAAGGTAACGCACAGCTTACGTTCTTACCACTAATTTATTTTATTTTATTTCTAAATAAAAAGGGCCCAAACTTTTGCTCCTCCACATATTTGATATTACTCGTGATGTATTGTATTTACCATTTGGGTCACATTATGGACCTACAAGTGGACCTGTTTTGGATATATCATTTTAATGTATTTGTTTTTAAATTAAATTTTTTGAGTTGGATTCGTGCATAATGGAATATAAAAGAGTTGATATTTGACACGAATTCAGAATCTAAAATTCTTGAGTTTGATTCTAGAATATATATCTACTATACATATAATAGTTTAACAATATATATAGTGACTTCCTCTTAAATATATTTATTATAAAAAGGTGTAACGGTAAACTTGAATTTTGGGAAAGAGAAGTTAGTGTTAAACGTATTAAAACAAGTATTAAATGAATATTGTGCACACTTTTGAAAGTTACAAAAGAAATCAAAGACATGTTTTTTTCCCTAAAAGAATTAAAAAACAAAGATCTTTATCTTTCTCATATTTTCCTAATAATTCCTTTGAAAATGCCAAAGAGAGACCCTTAATTAACACAATTATTTTTTAAATCCTTAAAACTGAAAGTTAAATACAGGTTTCATTCCATTATGGATTAACTACAAATTTTATTTTTTCTCAATCACTTGAATTACCCAAAATAAATAGAAAAGATTAATCCACAACATATCCCGTGAGATCTAGAAAAAGTAAATTGTACACAAACTTTATTATTACCTCGTAGTAGATATGTTGTTTCTAAATAGAAAAAGATTTAATATATGTTAAAATATCCTTGCTGTTTCTCTTATTGTAATGTAATGGCATGCTTGCACTTAATAATTCTTAGGCACCCTACATGCTTTTATGTAGGGGTGTTCACGGGTTGGTTTGGATCGGTTATTGGTGAAAATAAAACCAAACCAATTTAATCGGTTTGGTGGTTATCGGTTTCGGTTTGGTTTGGTTCGGTTATTAACCATACACAAAAATAAAAGAAACAATTCATTCAAAATGTGAAAAAAGTGACAACAATCCATTCAAAACAAAAAATAGTTAGAATGACTTAAATTAATGAACTTTTGATCACTAAATTTACTATTAGTAAAGCTTTGAAATTCACTATATTAGCCTAAAAGGAAGAGAAAATAACATTTTCAGTCCCACAAAGAATTGAAATAGACACTCATATACATGAAATCAATAAAATAAATGTTTTCATC
>NW_006239542.1:202462-245409 GCF_000226075.1 Solanum tuberosum
ATAGACACTCATATACATGAAATCAATAAGATAAATGTTTCATCTTGGGCATTTTTGCTTTCAATAAGTAAATTATAATTTTTTTTTTAATGAAAATATGTATAAGATCTTTAAAATTGTTTATAAAAACAATATATTAAGTATGTATATTAATAAAATATATGTATATAATTCATCGGTTCGGTTCGGTTATTTCTTCGGTTTTTTCGAATAAAACCATAACCAAACCAAATACTATCGGTTTTCAAAAATCTAAAACCAAACCAAACCAAACCAAACCCAAATAAAATCAGTTTTATTTTATCGGTTTGGTTTGATTTTTCGGTTTGGATCGGTTTTTATCCAAACCGTGAACACCCCTACTTTTATGGAATAATTACTTTTAATAAATAATTATTATATTTGATGATTTTTATTTTTTTTGCTTATTATCATTTATAGCAATACATAGCAATACTATGACAAATTTACATTAGGTATAAGAGATCTTCATTTTTAGACGTAAGTATTCTGAAAACACCATTTTTTCTGTTCATTATATAAGTGTCCAAGAAACCTCATTTTCTGTTAGATTACTTTGTCAGATTCCTTAGTCTTTTATGAAATAATAAACAACATATTTTCTTTTAGGCAGCCAAACAATAACAATAATTCACTTAGCTTTGTAGGATTTTGGTAAAATATACTTAACTAGGAATTGTTCAAATTTCAACACGTTAAAACTTTCAAAATGCTTCTACATCAATTTTGTTTTCATGCAAAAGACCATTATTCATTCATATATTAGGCCTAATTGTTTTAGTTCTTTCACAATGACAATTTATCCATAACTTTCTATGATACACTAAGAATAAGTGTAATTTTTAATGTTAAAGATGTTTAATTACTATACAAAGTTTCAACTTTTCTCTTTTTTCTATTTTGCTTTGATCATTTCCCTTATAATCCTCTATGATTCTCTCATAGCTAATATTTCATCCAAATCAATTGTCTTTCAAATCAATATCAATTCCTTGCAACCATTGAAACCACCTTTAGCTAATCGACCGTTGTTTTCGATGAAGGAAGAGACTAATAATGAAGTTTATTTGAAGGACGAAGAAGAAGATTATGCACATTTGGTGCCTCCTTATAATCTCTCACAAGAAGAAAGAATCTCTTGGTTCAAGAAAAACTTGCCATATTTTGAGATATTAAAGTCCACAAATATCTCAAGAAAATTCAATGGTAGAATGAATGAATTTTTTACAAGTCATTATTGTAGTGTCCAATTCTTCATGACATGGATTTCCCCTACAAAATCATTTGGTAAAATAGAATTTTTCACCTTAGAGAGTCTATTCAAAGCACATCCTAAAGGGTGTTTGATAATATTGTCACATACTTTAGACTCACCAAGTGGAACTATGATATTTAAATCTTTAGTTGAGTTGGGCTATAGAATTCTTCTTGTCACTCCTGATTTGTATTTTTTGTTTGAAAATACTCCATCTAAATCTTGGTTTATTGATCTCAAGAATGGGAAAAAGGACCCTGGTAAAATTCCTTTGGCACAAAATTTGTCTAATTTGATTAGACTAGCCGTGTTGTACAAGTATGGTGGTGTTTATCTAGACACGGATTTCATTATCTTGAAGGATTTTTCAAGATTGAGGAACTCAATTGGTGCACAAAGTGTGGATAGAAATGGGAATTGGACAAGATTGAATAATGCAGTATTGATTTTTGATAAAAGTCATCCACTTGTTTACAAATTCATGGAGGAATTTGCTTTGAGTTTTGATGGAAATAGATGGGGATATAATGGACCATACTTGGTTTCAAGAGTTGTAGAGAAGGTAAAAGATTACAACTTTAGTGTCTTGCCACCAAGAGCTTTTTATCCAATGAATTGGATTAGAATTAAAGGATTTTTTAATGCTAAAAATGATTCAAGATGGATAGAGGCTAAAGTGCTTGAGCTAAATGAGAAGACTTATGGTATTCACTTGTGGAATAGACAAAGTAAAAGTATGAAAATTGAACAAGGAAGCATCATAGATAGATTAATATCTACTCATTGTGTGGTATGTAATGACATTTAATTAAGTTGTTAATCACTTGATTTCCAAGATAAGTTAATATTGAGGGAATGAATGTACCTAATTTAACTTTTTAATACTCAAAACAAGTTCTTGATTTTGGTTGAACAAGGTCAAACTACAACAAGCCTTGATGTTTTTCTCATTCACTTTCTTTGTTTTCTTCTTTCTTGTCAAATTTAGAGATTGGTTTTTTCGTTACTTCGCTTTCTTTCGTAAAGATCAAAGGCAGATGTCATGATTAAACATGTTCAATTGAATCCAATAGTTTTTACGAGAAACATGAATGCTGGATATATAAATAAAAAATTTACTAAGCTTTCAATAACTATTACAATTTGAGTATATAATTTCAAAAGTACAATGAGTTTATTGGTAATATAACATAAAGGATGGATGAACAATCAAATTTGTGTCTACTAAAAATTGTTTATCATCTATATTTCTATCTATACAAAAATAAAATTGTCAACATTTAACACGACCACAAAAAAGAAACCTCAATCTTCTTAATCTAAATCCACCCCATCTCCATAAATTAAATCTAAACCTAGGCAACTTTCTAAATGACTTTTTTCTTTTCAATTTATGCTTACCAAATCTTTGCTTTTTCTTGATGTCAACAAACTCTTGTTTTGTCATGAAACTCCCTTTTGCATCTTTTTGTTGTTGATGATGATTTTGTATGGAACTCCAAGGATCATGATCATGATCAGAATCACTACCCCACAAAAGATGTGGTTTCATAATAGGTGATCCACTATAATCTTGAAAATGTGATGATAAACTAGTATGTTCCATGTCAAATAATCTCCTTAATGATGTGCTCCCTTCTTTCATCAAATTTAATAAATTACTTTTCTTGGAGAATGAATTAGATGAATTACTTGAACTTGGAGTAGAGGAAGTAGAAATTGATGATAAAGAAGTACTAGTTGAAGAAGAAAATATTAGAGATTTTTGGTACTCAATGATTCTTTTAATATTATATCTTTGAGCTTCTTTATCCATTTTCCATAAAGAATCTACATCTTCTTCTTCAGTAATTTCAATAATTTCAGATGACATGATGTCTTTGTATTACAAGATAGGAATTTTGGTGGCTAAAACATATAAATTTGACTTGAATATATCTATAGAAAAAAAATTGAAGTGTGGTTTTTTTAGTTGAGGAAGTAGAATAATAAGGGAAAAGGGAGGAAGCAAAAAAGAGTTAAGAATATTTCAAAGTTATAAAATGATTCAAAGCCGGCAGTTGGGGCAAATTTGTAGATCAAGTTGTTTTTTTTTTTGTTTTTTGAGGAATTTTAATCAACAATTTGGGAAGTAGTTAATGACAAGATTCATTGACTTAATCAATGTTTGTTAATTAATTAGTTGATTATATTTGTCCTTTATAATGTTTTTTTTATTTGGGTGTACATGTCCTCATCCTAATACTTGTTTAAATCATCATGATGAAGACGTGCATAAGAGATCATGATAGGTAAGGAGTTAGATGGTTATCGTTTAATATTCTCCATCGTTACATAATGTCATATATTCATAATTTGAATGATAAACCTACAAAAAAAAAAAGTAGAGTACGGGGTATAGCTACTATAAAAAAGTAAGGTGAAGAATAAAATAAAATTATTGAATAATAAGATAACATGAGAAAAAAATATTAAGGTGACAACATGATCACACCAAATCGATTGTTACATAAAATAAGTCTTTTCATCGTTACCTAATAATTGGTTCTTCTGATATATTATTCACTAAAAATAATTCATATTTTGTGAAAGCACAAATTTAAAATTTGAGCTTCAAAACTCTTCAATGATAAATTTTGATGGACATCAACTCAAATCTTTTTCTAAATAGCTCAAACAAATTTTCTCCACTTAAACAAGGTTGGAAAATTTGCAAAAAATTACAAGTTATGTACCAATTAGGCCAAGTCCGAGTATATAATAGAGAATTGGGTTAAAATCGATAAACTAGATGACCGAAGAGTATTGGGCCATATTTTTCATAAAGGCCTTCAATAAAGAGAACCAGCATACATGGCCCCATATAGAAGCCCAATATAGTTACTTTTGCTAGCCCAAATCTAATATTTTATCTTTTTGGGCCTTACTAAACCCATAAGAACCCCCCCTTCAATTCTTAAACTTTCAGTAGAGCCCATGACCTTTTCTCTATGGGCCTATTTGATGGATGTCAAGTTTGACACCAATTGGTCACTCTACTTTGATGAAATGAATTTTTACTGTTTCAAATTGAAAAAAAATTAATGGGGTGTCCAATTTTCATTTTACTAATTAAGTTATATGATGTTTTTTAATTAAAAATTATTTAACTTGTAATTAATAGTGATAAACTTCTGAAAAAGTGTATCTCCTCCTCCTCTACTAGTTAAAGGCAAATTCAGGATTTTTGGATTTTATGTTCCTACAATAATCTCAAATTAATGTACAATTAACCTCCTCCTCTACTAGTTAAAAGTAAATTCAGGATTTTTGGATTTTATGTTCTTACAATAATCTCAAATTAATGTAAAATTAACTGGACCAATGGAATGGATTCTTAGCTAAATATTAGTATAAATTTATTATTTTTTTAATACAAATACATGATCTAAGAAAACAAAATACTAATTTGGTGAACCCCTAACGATTGCACTAGACCTGCCCTTTCTATTAGTGTGTCTAAAGTTATTGTCAAGCAAACTTCCAACAAAAATGTCTGAAATTTGAGATTGTTCCGAAGTATAGAGTTGCTAGACCAAACTTTAAATAAAAAAACCTTTTAACATATTAGGAGTTCAAACTTCAGATATATGTTGTACATATGAACTTTTAAAGAAAATTCAGGCTAATGCTTTTTGAAGTTTATATTAAAATGATTAAACTTATAAAAATGTATGAAACTTAGACTATACGTCAATAAAACTAAAAAGATTAATAATCTTTTACTCAAACGAAACCTACGTTTGACTTACTCAATATAGAGCATAACACAAGGAAACAAATTTAATAAACGAAAGTCCACTAGCTAGGAACACAATTTAAGTTTTACATCTTAGATTTGTTCACAATTATAAATATATTGGGTAAATTAATAGTACTATAATGTTATATACTTATTATATAAATTAAATAGTTGATGTGAACCGAGGAAGATTATCTTGTACTTAAAGCCGTTAATAAACAAATCTTAAGTCATGATTAGCATGATAATATTCACAAACACAACTACTTTTGCTAAGTTTTGAATGAATCAAAAGTCCACACTTGTGGAGACAAGATTTAGATCTTACCAATGTGTTTCCACATGCTCATGCGTATTCTTCAATTTGCCATTTTGACCCAACATTTTTTTTTTTACATTATATTATATTGATATGATCTCTAATCCCATGACCCAAGATTTACTTGTTTTATTTTTGTTTCACAAGAATTCACATTATGAACATTACCAAGTCAATAATGCTCTAAGCATTCTTTGAGTCGGGAATTTATCATAGACAGACGATAATTTATCTATCTTTACAAGGTAAGAGTAAAGTTATGTACACATCAGCATTTTCAGATATTTCTTGTGAAATTATAAGGTTGTTACCGCTTCAAGCCACCAAAGACAAAAACTATTTTTCGAGAATGAAGATCATATATATTTTGGGAATTAAAAGAGTAATTTATTGAAGGGAAAGGGAAGTCATGAAATTCAAGGAACTGACGTCCCCCATTTTATGATTAGACTTTCATAGAAGAGAAGTTTTATTGATTGTCATTAAAATACTTCTCGAAAATCGAAAAAATATTTAATCCAATTTCGATAGTGAATTGAATATATTCATCACCAGTTAGATATAAGCATAAAAGTCAATAATAATATGAATATGACAAAAACTCGAGATACTTAGGTGTTTTAAAACTAATGCAACACATTAAATTTGAAGTATATATTATGACTAAACTCATCATAACAAGTATAATAAGTAAGTGTAGATGAGCAAAAAATATAATTACCTTTTTAACAAAAAAAAATTGTCAACTCTATATATAGAATTAGTATTTTTTATAGAGAGATGTGAGCTGAACATATAGTGAATGTGACCACACTATTGCAACTACAAGTACATTAACATATAGTGACAGGTCAATAATTCTAATAAGGGAATTAAAGAAAATGTAAGAATATCATATAGGGATCCAAACCTGCAATGAAAAACATTTTTTCTACTTTCACTTGTCTCAATATAAATATCAAAGAAAAAAGTAATCCTTTTTTATGTTGCAAAATAAGTATGCAAAAATTAATTAAAAACAAAAGAAGGAAATGTGTGCTATTATTTATCAAAATCAGAAAAAGGAAAAAAAAAGAATCATAGATGTATCATTTAGTGTGTGTTTAGTATAATCATGATTACAACTTCATTTCATATGAGAGTTGAATCAGTAAATGAGTAGGTTAGTAACCTGCTAAAAAATTACTTAAGCTGAAATGGACTAAAATTTGGATCATAATCCAACCAGTTCAATTCTTACTAAGTTTTAATTATTTTATTTGTTCTTTTATAAATTTTTAATACCTAATAAAATTATTATTTTCTTCATTATGACTATTTAATATATCAAATAAAAAATATTTTAATAAATTGTTTCTTGAACCAATTTAAATTATTATGTATCGATATATAATGACGTGAACTAATAAATGAACAGATTTATAATCCACCTAAATATAAACGAATTGAACGAATTTAATTTAATTTTGTCCATTCTAATAAGGATTCAAACTATTTTCTCTTTTGAAATGACATATGCACTTTATTCATCCATTTCCAAAAGTGGAATACCAAATTCGGCTACCCAACTTATAAACCACTTTTTTTTTTCTGTTTTCTCACTTATCTATATGCTCTAAACTTTTTTAAAAATTGACCTATAAATTAACATATAATCCATTAAGCATCACAAACAAAGAAAAGTTAGATTTAATTATTCTAAAAGAAACAGCATAACAACACCTTAATCCGGATATTACGCAATATATTAATTAATTAAAAGTTCAACATCATATAGAGTCAAATCTAATCACTCATCCGTTTATCTTTTCTTGTCCACTATACTATTTTGGAAAAGTTTATGAAATCAATATATAATTTATTATGTTGTGTCTATTTTATCCTTACTATTAAACACGATTCATTTTTCAATATTTAGTTGACTTATATTTAATAAGTGTGATTTGATAAAATTACCCCTATCGTTTACTGATTCTTAATTTCTATATCAAATCAATAGTAGACAAGTAATATGTAAACAAACTAAAAGTAAGAATAAAATAATAGAAAATATTAAGAAGAGACTTTAAAGTGAGAGGTTCATTGCATGTTCAAGATTTTGATAAGGCATGTGAGAGAATATGTAGGAGGAAAGAGTGGCACATGACAAGGTTTTAACAAGCAAACGTGCATTCCATGTGAGAGGGAAAAACCTTTGGGTCCAAGACCCACTCCTCTAATAAAGAAGAATATCAAGTCAAAAGATCACATCCTAAACCAATTATTATTGTTACTCACTTAAGATATGAATAATATTTATAGAATTAGATCATTTATAACATAATTTTAAGCATATTTTTATAATTGATCTGTTATAACATTGTTAAAATATATATACACTATCAATCTATAGTGCTACTTAAATCCTTACTATAATTATTGTCATAACTTAAAAAGAGGGGTTAATTTTAATTGAAATTAACCTTTGATCTCTTGATCATTGAAGTGTTGTTTTGGGTCATTAAATTATTTGTATATTTTTTTTGGTAAAAAAAAAATACAAAAATACTTGTATTGGATCATACCCCATGGAAACATGACTAGTAATAATGACATTGTAAGGGCAAAAAGTTTCAACAATACCAACAAGGCAACAACTATATAAAATCCTATTTTATAACAACAATCATTTACTACTCCACCAAAAGTGGGGAAGAAAAAGAACTTCAATAAACTAACACATCTTGATTTAATTAACCTATGCTTTTGATAGCAAAGGATTCATCACAATTTAACACACTATTATATCTAATATTGCTGTAAGAAAAAAAAAATTAAACTTAAGAAAATGAAATTTTTGACACACCACATGTAAGGGAAGTATTGCAACAACCCCATGTATATAATACACAAGATATAGTCTAAGGACATTTTTGACTGTTGAAATTTTTCAACATCCCGAGGTGGATCTAGGTCAACTTCTTAGTGGTGGATAGGCGCCGGATGTGGTGGAAGTGAAGGTTTGCATTGATAACATTTTGCGAAAAGGCCAAATGTATCAACTTGTCTGACAAAATTGGTCATGCTAGCCCAACCTCCGAACCCAAATCCAACGACGAAAACCCAAACCACAATGAAGGTGTTAATAACAAACATAGCAGTCCAACTTGGCATGAAAAATGGTGGTTTCTCTGCTGCATTCTGCATTAGATGAAACAAATAATATTAGAAAGTTTTTATGAACACAACAAATATAGCATAGTTTTAAGGAGGGACCATTATTGAAAGAATTAATACTCTAGGTGTGTATAGTAAATATATGTCAAAGTCAAGGGGGGCGTATGGTTGTCAGTCAACTAGTTAGCCAGCTCATTTCAGACATAATACTAACAGGGAGACTGTAGCTTATAACTAAATGAAATAGACTTTCCACCTATATCATATATTTCCAAATCCATGCCATTAATGCCTTTGTTGTACCTTTGTGTCCTCCCTTCTCTCTCCCCCACCAAGATAGTGTAAAAATTATTTCCATTCGATAACATTATCAATGGACCATAAGGTAAAAGGAGTCAACATAGCCCTAAAACAATAACCCCTTGACTAAAATCCACTATGGTTTTACAAAATGTCATTGCACAAAACAATTGTCACATAAAAGTACTACTTCTTTTGAGACAATTTTTACTTCATTTAACTTATAATGATGATAATTTTATGATGAATCGTCGTAATACAGATAGATGATGGGAGAAATGAATGCGTACCTGACGAGCAGATGATTTTCGATAAGTAAGCATATGGGCAAGAGCTGGTATGATGTAGACAGTGAAACTAACCAAAAGAGCCCCAACTGCAGAGTTAATAGGACCAAAAAATGGGAAAATAATAGCTAAGAACCATATTGGTATAACAACAGGCAATCTAGCTAATGCCCTCAAACATATACTTCTTGTATCATGCATCCCTATAACTTTCTCCCAAACAAAGTACAACGGAGTACACGCGAATCCAAACGTGATGAACTGATGAATCAACATCAAGATCACAGCAGCATCACGCCACGCGTTTTTTGGTAGAAGTGAGAACGCGTTACTATGGTTTAAAAGTTGATCTCCAAATGCCCAGTAAACTGCTGAAGCTGATGGTAGTGTTAGAGTGAACACATACAATGTCGCTATTAAGTAAATGTACTTGAACTTTTGTGGTTTCCACATTGCATGCATTATTTCCCTGAAAATTAAGTAGATGTGTACGAATTTTTATATACATATGCATAGTTAAAAGTTAAAATAAAATAAAATAAGAATATGGAATCTAATCATATGCTATAATTACTCAACAGATATACTAGTAAAGTAGTACTTTTGACAATATGGGGCATTGGATTCTTTAAATGAAATGAAGAATTCTTAATGGGACTCATTTAATTGACTAAACAATTCTTTGGCTTAGCTAGTTCCCATGTACCAAGAACATGTCAAGATACGAGGATAAGATCATAGTGTCAATAATTTGAAAAAAAATAATCAAAAGTATATTTAAGTAGAAACAAAAGTGAGAAATTAATTTTTTTTTTTTAAAAAGTGAAAACAAAACTAAATAACAATATACTCAAAGTAATTTTCACGATTGGAATTTAGAAAGTGTAAAGTATATATACGGACCTTATCATATCTTGAGAAGATAAAAAGACTATTATCAATAAAGGAGCGATTTAAGGAAAAATAATTTAAAGTAGTTTTATTTATTTTTAAAAAGAAGTGGAAACAAACGTGAGAAAATTTTGTACTATTGAAATGGAGGTCCATTTTCACTATTGTTGTTTGTTTTTTCATGTGAAGCAAACTGTTGTTTTCCTAGCTTACAAAATTAAAAGAAAAGTTATTTTTTTCATTATTTTGTCGGTTTTTACAAAAATCGAGGTAGGAGGCAAAAGCTGCAAAGAGAAACCGTGTAGAAACAAATACTAGCAAATAAAAAAGAAGTAAAATATATTTGGATAAAAATGATTACATATTATTATTCTAAATATAAATAAATTACAAAAAAAAAAAAAAAACTTACACAGTAACAGCATGTCCACCAAAAGTGTAAAGAATATTGGTAGCACCAGTAAAATACAACATCAGCTTTGATGGAGCAGTGTGTTGAACATTTTCAACCTATATACAATAATACAATAAAAATTAACTTTTCACCAAAAATTAGGATTTAGTTATATACAATTACACTTTTTTTTTAATATACGAACAGTTATATGTAGTTATCTTTTATTTACCTGACCATGAACCAAAGCCGCCACGGTTAAGTACCATGCTGTGTAAGTAGTCATTCCAAGGCCTAAAAATGACCAAATCCTATAGTTGTGGAAAGATGGAATGAAAACAGTTGTTGCACAACAAGCTCCAAATATGTAAGTCCATGTCCTCTTGTCCAAATGATCATTGATGTAATATATGTTACTGTTCCAAGTCAAGAAACCATCCAAAAAGAGAAAAAAGATCAATTTTTTTTAACTTAATACCACTTTAATAATTACTAGTAATTTTTTGGGATCATATGATTCTATACCTTGCACAAGCAATTAGTTGTATGACAGATCCAAACAGAAGGAAAGTACAGTTGAAGGCAAGTCCTGCTGCTTTCCAGTATGGTCCCAATAGTCCATCAAGCACTTCAAACCACTACCAATAAAATGAAAACAGTAAGCTCTCGCTATGCGCGGGATCAGATCATATTGAGTCAATTGTTTTTTGTTTATACGAACCTGAATGACATGATTCTTGAAGCTAGCACCTTCTTTTTCTTTTCTGCTTCTATATTCAATATAGAGAACACTGATGAGGTATGCAGTCCAACTACCCATAAGACCATAGAACACTTGTAGTACTATGCCTGATACCATACCAAGTTGAGAAAAAGAGTATGGTAATGTCAACAACACTTGCGCTACCTGTTAAAAATTTAACAGTAAGATTTTTCTTCAATATATCAAAATCGTAAAATAGTTAAACAACAGTAAAGAAATATATATATACTTGATTAGAAGCACAACTGAACCAAGCATCCCAAGCAGAGCCTCCATGCCAGAGAAAACTCTTGACATTAAAAAGCGATTGATCGTCTTCTAATTTTTCAACTTCTTCTTTGCTGCAATTTCCATCAGTATCACTGAAATTTGGGACAATTGCTTCCTCTGCTTGCTTCTGAGCCAACATTATCAATTTCTGCCAGATCTCATCAAAACAAAAAAACACAAAATGAGACAAAAAAAATTAAAAAAAACAGAGCACTGCACAATTCCCCCTTCTTTCCCAATTACACAGATCCAAAAAAAAATCCATATCTTACCTTGTAATACTAAGATATCTTTTTGTTGAAAACCAGATCTCTGTAAAAAGACGAAGAAGAAGAATACTACACTTCCTTTCTAATTGAACTTAATATTCCTTTCGCTAACTTAACAGCAACCGCCCCAATTCATTTTATAGTAAAAAAAAGAAGAAGCAGAGTGTAAAAGCAGAGAAGAAGAAGCAACTTTTTTTTTCTAGTAAGTGAATAAATGCAAGCTCAGAATAGTAAATTGCAAAGATCACAATCAATTCACTTAAATGCTCTTGTGTGTGAAATTTATATGATAAGTTTGACAAAGGCGGCGAAGAAGGCCTTAAAAGAAGCAAAAAAAACAGAGCTTTTAGTTGCAGAAAGGGCAGAAAAAGAAAGAAAGAAAGAAAGAAGGGAAGTAATAGTAGTAGTAGCAGCTAATCTAAGCTAAGCTTACTGGTTGGCAGAGGTAGTATGTATATATATTAATTGCCTGTCTCTTTTTTTTATTTTTCTTCCTTTTTTGTTTTTTGAGTTTTGGAATTTTTTTATTTTTTTTCCTTTTATATCTTTTTCATCACTGTAATCCACTCATGATTCTTACTCTTATTAAGGCTCTTTGTTTTTCGTAGAGAGGAAATGAGACATGAACGTTTATGGTGACATTGACTCGATTCGTTTGGATTGATTTATTTTAAATATTTTTAATTCAATACAATTTATAAGTATGTAAAATCTATTTGGATTGACTCAAGAGATAAATTTTTAAATCAATCCAAACAGGCTCTTAGTTTTAAATTGAAATGGTAAAAGTAAGTCAAAGATCAAAAGTCAATTCAAACAGCTTTAAATTTCTCATGACTTAAAAATAAGCTATCATTTGACAATTGATTTTAAATTTGAATTTAAAATATATCTTTAAATATCTATTGGATTAGATTGTGTATCCAAAAGTTGGTCAAAAAAAGTTTTTTATGGAAAATTTGTTACTTTTACTTATAAAACTATAATATTTTTTTTAAAAAACAAAATATAGTTAAAGCACATTTTAATTTTCAAAAATTTCAATTTCAAAGTTTATGATAAAATGAGAGTTAAAACAATAGTATTATTTTTCATTCAAAATAAATCAACTTATATACACAATAGAAGTTTATGATAAAATAAATAAGATTTATTTACTTTTAGTTAAAAAAATTAGATTTGAGTTCTACAAAATTCTCGATAGAAAGTGACTTTTCTTTAATAGACCTTAAGTGGGGCAAATAGGAATTAATCATGCGCAAAATTAATCGTAAATACTAGGTGGTAAACAAAAAATAAAAATTTAACTTGTATACAAATATGGTAATTATTTATATCTTATAATAGATTATATAACCTCTTTTTTTATTGTTACTAATCTGACTTATTAAAGAGGATTAGACAATTAGTTATAATTATTTTTTAAGTGACCTAACAACGTAACAAACATTATATTTCCACCATCAAAATTCAAAACCTATTAAAGTTTCTCAATGAAATTTCTTTTCATTTTAAATAATAATAATAAAATATCAGAGGATAATTTAATTTAAGTATTATTATTTACATAGATGATAGTAATAATTAGTCTTACGTCTCTATTGCTTGTTTTGTGAGTGTTTGGTAAAAATAAAGTTTATCGTAGAAGCAATTATCATCAATGTTTGACTGTCATTTTCCCCTGTGCATGTGATATGGTGTTTTTTTTTTTTAATACAAAGAAGATTCCAAAATTAAAGAATTTTTATTTGTTTTAATTTACTTCAATATATAAACGTCACCTACAAGATCTGCATTCTTTTTTTATTCTCTATATATTAATAAATAAAATAATAATAACGGTACTTAAATCCATGTTCAAACACTCTTAACACTTTGACTAAAACTTGAAAAATAAGCATGGCTATTATAGCGAACAAGAAGAAAAAACTTTAAATGTAGACGAGAAAATGATTTATTAAAATCACAAGTTGATTGCTTTGAAGAATAAACAAAAAATTAGGTCTAATATTTAGTTGTTAAATGAATTTTGGATGTGACTTAACTTCAAAAGCTAACTCAAGGTGAAAAAAATTGTTCAAGATCATATAAGAAAGATCAGGCCTGCACACCCAACTATGCCCGATTCCTACGGACAGTGGCAGAGCTAGAATTTTAAATAAGGGTTCAAAATCTGAAGAACTAAGCACACGAACTAACTGATGGGGGTTCGACATCTACTATATATACATAAAAAAATAATTTTAACCATGTATAAATAGTAATTTTTTCCGCCAAAGGGGGTTCGAATGAACCCCTAACAAAAGGTTGGCTCCACCCCTGCCTACAGGGCGTGAACAATTTATCCGGAGATTATTATTCAAATTTGATATTATATTAAATAAATTTAGATCCTAATTTAACCTCAAAATATCGTTCTCAAGGAATTTATTTATTCATCACGTTGTAAAAAATTGTCATTTCAACCATCTTTCTTTGATGTTTAATTAATTGTCATTCAAATAAACTTAAAGAGGAAATTTATCATACACTATTTTCCAATTCAATAATAACTTTTTGGTGTCACATGTTTATACCTTCATTCTACATACGTTATACTTAAGGGTCACAATTTTAGTGTGAAACACTAAGAAACGTTCCAAGGACACCAAATACTGATTTATACTTTTTTCATTCTTATAGCATAAAGTTGTGGAAGAAAATATTTCTTAAATACGTCAATTTGAAAACTTCTAGCAATATTTTTGTACTACTAGTTGATAAGTACTCCGTCCACTTCAATTTATTTATCTGATTTTGACTTGCCACATAATCTTATGGTCTTAACTAAATATACATAGAATATATCAAAATATTCTTAAATCTTATAGTTTTAAACATGTCATGTGAATGAAATTAAAAATATTATGAAACGAAAAAAGTATGTAATAAACAAAAATATATTACTTCAAAATAGAAGAACATGAAGTAGTATAATCAAAGTGGGCCTTAGCACTTAGCTGTAAAGCCCATTATTTATTTTTTGACAAATTATCTAATGTAATTACATTATTAGATACTTTCAAATAATTGCAGTATGTATTTTATAGTGATACTTCTAAATAATAAACAAAATACATAGATACCTTTTACATTTTATAGAAAATATAATTGATACACGTAACGCTAAATCCTATGCACAATTCTTAGATGTGTTATGTATATACTATCAGTATATATACAATGAATCAGCGTATATACGTTGATACATGCGTGAGAAACAAAGTGACAGATCAAATAAATCATGCACATGAGTTGACATCTTTTCTCAAAAGCAAACACTAACACATTGTTGAATAATCGAGAGTTTGTGACAACAAAAAATATAAGTAGGAAACCAAATAAAGTCAAAGATTTTATATACCAAATGGTATAAATATAGTTTATTAATTTACTATTGGATTATCGATTAATCCATTAAAAAAACCTCATATCATTAAGAACCAATAATCCGATAATAAAAAATATAAAATTCGTTAATCCAATAACAAATAACCAATAAATTAATTACTTTTTTCACCGTTCGAATTATCAATTTTGATTTGATTTTAAATAACCTTATATATAAGAAATAACTTAAGACAATAAATACGATTAGAGTTGTCAATATAGATCAATTCAGTTTATTCAAAGTAACTCATATAAACTTTGAAATTTGACGGATCAGGTCCCGACGTCGGGTTCACCCATTATGTTAAGGTGATATTCACTTGCAACAAGAAATGTGACTACAAATTAAATCAACACTACTTACTAAGAAAATTCTATATTACGTTTCATAATTAATTGACTATGCGTAAATTACCAGAGTAGCCGGCTGCACGCCGTAAAAGGTGAACACGCGAACCATCAAAGCCTCTTAGCCCCACTTCACCGCCGGCTAATTTTGCTGTTAAGTTGGCCCATTCAATTGGCGTTTTAGGGACCCTACCCGCTAGCCACATTAGAATTTTCACCTTTTTTATTTTTATTATTTTTCATCCCTTTATGTATAAAAGACCAAAAAAATGAAAGAAGATGAATTTCCAAAATTAGCAAAGACTTGAAACATAACGAGACAAAAATAGTTATATTTTGCTAATTACGATTCATTGCTACATGTTTAGAAGGAGGAGAGAGGCGAGCAAGAGACGACACAGAGAGTAGACCTAGAGAGACGGATTGTATTTGTATATATGTTACATAATTATATATATGTGTGTGTATGTATCAATGATTGTATATATATATCTGCCGGATAAAAAAGATATTATTACTCTTAATTAATTTGCGTCATGTTTACCTTTAATTACTCCTAGTATTAATTACATTATTTTCCCTAAAAGAAATTTAGCACCGGTTCTTTATTGCTACTTTCCGCTTCTTCCTCAACCATTTAAAAAAAAAGAAAAAAAGAAATGTTCATAAAAATTAATATATTATATATTATAATTAAAAAATATGTGAATATAATTTATCGGATTGGATCGGTTCGGTTAAATCTTCAGTTTTTCTTTTGAACAAAATCAAACCAAATATTATTGTTTTTTTAAAATGTAAAACCAAACCAAACCATATCCAAATAAAAGCGGTCTAGTTAATCGATTTGATTTAATTTTTTTGATTTAAATTTATTTTTATCCAAACCTTGAACACCCCAAGCTATCACAATGGCGGAGCGATATGTGTTTAGAGATGTCTATTTTAAAAAAATTATATTTTTAATAGAAAATAAATTATTTTTATGTATATATTATATATTGATGATTTTTTTTTATTTCTTCGTGAATTTATTTATTTATATTTTGATATTTTGGCTCCATTATTGCTAAATGTTTTTCAGGTTCTAAATTATGTAAAGGGTCTTCCCTTATTTATTTTCTTTGCTCTCACTTTCCACTAGCTCATCCTCAACAACCAAAAAAAATAAATTAATAAAGGGCAAGACTAGGGCTACAATTTACAAATTATGAATATTATAACTTGATTGCAATCGACAAGATTAGAATAATTGAGTACTCTCTTTTGTATGTAAAAAATACAAAATGGAAATTTTAAGAAAATATATAGAAATTTTCTAGAAGGTGCAAAGTTTATTTAATTAATAAGAACACTTGGATCAAGCAAAAACCAACTACACTTTCAAACTTCAAATTCACACGTCTTTAATTCTAGTTAATAAGTATGCAATTTCCTAATTTTGCATGGAGAAAACATGTCATATTTTTTTTTTTATTTTTGGCTTGTTAAAATTTTTTACAAATGTTTTAGTCAAATTAAAAGATATTCCACAACCCTCTTTTTCCCCTTTCCTTTTCCCTTTTCCCAAATTCCACAAACTTTCCTTACATTGCAAATTAATAAAGCAATGCCCACGGACCATATATACATAAGCACAAATAAATAGAAATAACTAAGGTACAAGATATAATCCCTTTTAATGGATTTTTTGCTATTTAAAACTTTGGGGGGATAACAATGATGTCCTAAACGATAAAACTTCTTATGTGGGGTTTCAACTTTATCTTTTTAAGATTTAAATTATATATATTTATTAACAGACAAATAATATCATGAACTAGTCGACACTTTTATCTTTTCACATTTCTACGAATAAAAAAAATGTAACGATAGCTAAGATAACTAGAAAGCTAGATCGAAATACTTATAGCGAGTAAATAACTATTTCACTTTCAAATAAAATAATGCGAATTATAAAAATGTAAAAACTATATAGAACCATGGTCTAATATCTTCCATACATTGTTAATACATAAAATATAAAATGATAGTGTTTAATGTTTATATATCGAGAAAGTGGCTCGTAGGATTCTTGGCATATTATTATTATTATTATTATTAGTATTATTATTATTATTATTATTTTGGGAATTTCCTTGAAGCCAAAAAGAATAAAAGGATCTAGTGGGGGTTTTAATTTGACCTTTTATTAAGGTGTGCAAGTTGATAATTATTGTTTATGTATTTATGTGCGTCTCCTTTTTATTATATAATGAAATGATGTTGTCAATATAGGCAAAAAATGGTGGTGGTGGTGGGGAGTGGCCGGCCGCCGTAGTGTGGTGGCGATGGTGGACTTCCTTTTTGTCACATTTTATTGTTTTAATGGAAATATATGTTACATAAATTCCATACAAAAACCCCACGTTTGCCCCGTTCAAACGGGATTTTGTCGACTTTTTTTTCCACAATATTTTCAACCCACCAATTTTTTTTTTTAAAAAAATTATAAAAGAAAAAAGGAAACATTTTTATTACATCAAAATTAGATCTTTTAGTGGAACTCTTATCATGTAGTATATTTTTTTAATTATTATTTTCCATTTTTTGTTTTTTATTAGGTCCGACAAAGAAAGCATTTGGACTTATCTATTAAAACCTTTATCAATTCCTCATTTATCATACAAATTCAACTTTTAATTTTCTTAGGACAAAAAAAACTATGAAAATGGAAGTGTTCTAGAAATTTCACTATAAAGGGGTCTTTTGGTATAATCGATATCAGTAATTAGTATCAGAATAAGTTATTTTTTTTTTAAAATGAAATAATAATATCGAAATTAGTATTCATAATTGGATTTTTTTTTTCTTGTCTTGCATTCTTAACTAAAATATTGTTCAATTTTTTTCAATGATGACAATTATTGTTTTTCAATTTTTGAGAAATTAAAATTATTTTTTAAGGGGTAATGTAAGTGGGAGAAGCAATGATTAAGGCATGGATTTATAAACCACGAAGGGATTAAAATTCGGAAAAATGTTTCCATCGTTGGCATCCACGTGGGTCCCACTAATTACCACTTGTGTTTTTACTAATCCTTAAACGGACACGTGGATCTGACTTAGGAGAATTACATTTCACTCTCCCTTCCTGCTCTTTGTGTAGATCTCACATCGAACTCCATATAGGTAGTGCCTTCAGATCTTAAACGCAAAAACTATTGTCGTTAACTTCAAATTATAAGTGCGGTAGTAGCACTTGTGAACCTTAAGTTACCTCAATGCATAAGCTATAATCCGGCTCCGCTACATTAATATACAACTTAGATCAACGCCGAATGCATCACAATACACTGTAAAGCCTTCGCACTCAGTTGGAAGAGTCTCCGATCATCCTTTTTTTATTTTAGTTTTTCAAGTGTTAGGGTTGGTGTTAAAATAGCTCTGCAAATTCTATACTAAGAGGTAGTTTGGCAGTTAATTAAAGTTATGCAAGTATTAGTAATATAAAAATTAGTTGCGAGGAAAATTATGTATTGTTTTATGAGTATATTAGCTTACGTAATGTTTAGTTATTCATGTATTACTTATTCCACCTTTTATCTTATAAAAATGATACATAGATTCTCTTAGAGTCTCACCAACGACCTAGACTTGAGATACGACCTTGATCCAGAATACACGACTCTCGATCCTTACCCAAGAGCCGACCTCAAATCAAGGTTCGATTCTCAGGTTGGGGTTAAGCGTCGAGTCCTGGGTCGGGGTTGGGTCTCGAGTCTTGATTTGGATTGGGAGTCGTGTCCTTGGTTAGGGTTGGGTCTCAAGTTTTGAGTCAAAATCGGGACTCAAGACTTAGGTTAAAGTTGGGAGTCAAGTCATGGATTGTGGTTAGGATCAAGAGTCGGTTCAAGTCAATGTTGATTCTCAGGTCCTGAGTTTAGGGTCAAGGTCTAAGTGAGGAGTTGGGTTCCAAGTTAGGATCAATATTCAATCCCAACCCCGAACAAAGACTCAATCCTAACCTATTTCGAGAGTCGAACCTCAAACTCAACCCAGAAACTTACTCGATTCCGACTCCAACCCTGACCCTAAATCAACTCTCGAATTTGATTTGAATTTAGACCCTGATCCTAATCTCAACTCCCAATTATATTAGTATTTTTCCATATTATATTATTTTTGGATTATGTGTTGTATTATTTTCTCATACTACGCCCAAATTCTGTTAGGATAATATATATTTTTTACCAATCATTTACCAAAAAATAAAAACAGCTTATTTTTTTAGAAAAAAAATATTTTTTAGGTCCCAAACCCATCCTAAGTCTAAGTTGAAGGTTGATTGGAGCTAGCTAGTATTGTGTAAGTTGAACATGCATGACTTAATTACTCAATCTTGAAGTATAATTTTAATAATAATTTGAACTTAATATACAATAATAACTAAGTTATATATATATATATATATATATAGATAGATAGATATATTAGCGGTAATTAATTAGCGGCAATAGCTAAATCCCGCTAAAAATAACAAAGAGTCCTTAAAACCTATAGCGACACTGGATCCAATGACAATTAACGAATGCCGATAAAGACTTTATCCTTCTTTGCTATTCTAAGTTGAAGGTTGATTGGAGCTAGCTAGTGTTGCAATATGTATATTTATTACCGCTAAAAGTTGTTTTTGTTATAATGATATATATTACTTATTAGTGTTAATAATAGTATTAATTAAAATTATTGACGTAAACTCATAGCTAACACACTCAATCTGCCACTGATCTTGTATTTGACTCTGGGCACATTAACATGTGAATTTTTTTCTTCCAAAATTGTATGTATAATTATTTCCCCCCCAATATATGAGATATCACTCCCATCACCTATCCCAATAAATATGCTTTGGAGTAGTGGGCAACATATTGTTGGTAAGAAATTTATTAGTCAAAGAGAGAGATTTCACTTTAAGTCTTTAGATATTACCAACTTCTTCTTATATATAATTATGACTAAATTGCATGAGTTAGGTTACGTCTAATTATCTTCAATAATTCCCTATCCCTCACACTCACTCTTTGATTATTGAAGCATTCTAAGAATATGACAAAACCCTTGCAATGATTTCAAACCTTTTATATATGTCAATTATTTATTTATTTTTTATTAAAAGAGATAACTAAAACTAGGGTTGGAAAAATTGAGTCTATTAGAAAGAGTCTTTTTACCTTCCCAAAGTAAGGATAAAGTCTGTGTACACGTACACCAACTCTTCTCAGCCTTTCCACCTCCTCAAGGTAGGGAGAAGGTTCATGTACACACTTTACTTGTGGGGTTACATTTGATATGTTATTGTTATTGTAAAATCGTTTTTAGTTTTGTATTTTTTTTTACCACAAATTTTCATTTTTACACCTAAGATATTTGAAAATAACATATAAGAAAATTTAACTTCTATTCAAATATATAAATAGTCATATAGGAGTATATGTACATTTCATTATAAAGGTTATGGTAATTCTAAGCTTGAATCATTGATTTATTTGAGTACCACATCGTATTAGGTGAAAGTATTTGATATAATATGTTTTTTGCTTTTACTTGTAAGTCATATGGGGAGAAAAAATTCCATAGTTGGAGATACTTTATGGCTGTTAAACACAAAGATTCTTTTTTTTTTTAATTTTTTTTTTTTTTTTTTTTTTTTTCAAATAATATAAATGTTGGATTCAATATTTTCTTGAGAAGAAAGGTGTACAAGGGTGTTGATTATGGGATGCTTTTAGCATCAACGTGCACAACTAAAATAATGAAAAGAATAAAATAACGAATCTTTAGATATACATTGAAATTAATTAAAAAAAAGTAATAGGTATGTAGGGTACAAAGAAGGATTATTAGGGGCCAAATTAAAGTGTCACTCTAATGACGGAAAATGCCTTTTGAAGTTTTTGGTTAGTGCACATATAATTAGCTTTTAAGTTGGTCTTTGATAGTTAATACTCTATATACTCAAGCCCTTTTCTTTATATACTTCTCTAGGCAATTGGCATTTGCCTTTTTCACTTCTAAATTGTTGCCAACTTTAATTTACCCTTTATCTCTTAAAAAACTCTTAATAATATCAGTATTCTAACTTATGTGATAGTGTTTGTCTATTTAAAAAAAATTTTAAAAAAAGAATAAGTTATAAATATTTGTGTGATTATAAATCATCTTATGAAGTGAAGGGCATATCAAAGAGAAGGACCGATAGACTGACAAACTTTCACAAAAATGGTGCGCATAACAATTTAAATGTGTAATACTACGCACAAACAATGTTTGCTTTGGTAAAGAATACTAAATAGACAGAAATGTGTAATACTACGTACCACTATGTATGCTTTGGTAAAAAAAATACTAAATAAACAGAAACAATCTCTTATGATCACTTATAAATTGCATTTTAAAAGAAATATTTTCAAGTTTCGTATGTGTAAAATTGAAAATCTTTTGTAAAAAAGAATATAAAACTTTTTTTTTTTTTTTTGCAAAAGATTACAAAACCAAATCTAGGGTATTGTTGTTGCTATCTTTGCTAGTAGAAATTTTGATTGATTAGCATATACATATCGAAGTCTTATTCTTGAAAGGTATAGTTTTTCTTCCTATCTTTCCCTAATAATTAAAAATCAACGATCACATTTGCAAGGATGCAATTTTCGTCAAGAAATTTATGTTGGATTGCAAGTTGCAACAAATTTAATAGATTAGATTTCAAAAATTATACATTTGGAATTGAAAGACTTTATAAAATGATACTTTAATTTGCATTCAAGAGTTATGGCTTTTGGACTATCAAACATTCTATCTTGTATGTGTCACGTCTATCAACGGCAAGTTACAACCATATTTAATTATTGACACTTTAGAATCCGATTATATAGAAAATTATTAATATGTATTTATCTCCCACAAATAATATTAATTATGTAAAGTTTCTTTTTCTTTTTAAAAAAATGAATCTAATATTTGTGAATCCAAAAGTATAAGATTTTTTTTAAGATAGAAAGAAGTTTCATGCAACTACAGTTTATTGTGCGAAGCACATAATAAATTTCCGATAAGATGAATATTATTAAGACAATTTTGATTATGACAGCTTAATTTTAAAAAAAAATCAAATTTAAAGGGGGGAAGCTGAAATTAATTATATTTGTAAGGGAAATAATACTTTGAAAAATAAGAATTAGCAACGAATGAATCCTGTAGCTAAAAAAAATAAAATTTGTCGTTTATCCTATCTAACGACGTATTAGTGATGGATTATCAATAAAGTTTGTTAGCTATGGATAATTTAGCGATGAAACTAATTTTTTTTAAAAGCAAATAATATAGAATCTTACTATAGTAATTCTAAAAGAGGAGGATTTGTAGTAAAAGTTATCCACAAATTAGACATAAAAGAGTATATAATATATAAAAGTCTAATCTCAAAAGGAATAATATATAAATCTTGAGATCATTATTGGTGACAAATGACTTGACAAGTAAAGGGTATTCAGAGGAAGTGATGAAACTTAGTGCTAGTTTTAATATTTGGACCCATTGAAATTGACCCCTCAATTTAGTCAGAATATTACTTTGCACCAACTATCATGTCAAAAACTTCAAACAGGTCCCCACTATCAAGCAATAAATTTAGTGCATACCAAGATGTTGCCTTCAACCCTTAAATCATTTTCAGTAATTTAAGCATAAATCCTTTCATACTTGAAAGGGAAATTTGGATTTCTAGGTTTATTCCTTTAAATGCATTTCATTGTTAAAATTGGATGAAATTAATCTTTCGATATCTCTATAATAATCATAATCTATAATAACATTTCACTATCATGATCAAGTTTTCGTGATTTTCACATTATGTTATATTAGATACATGCATACCTAATCTAAGTATACACATCTAAAACTTGTTTAACTTAAATTATATAGTTGACCCAAATATAATGTAAAGAATTGCCCTCGATGTCGTGACATATACACACGGTGGTATGTAGAGGCGAAGTCAGGTAGGGTCAAATTTCAATGCGGTTCATCTGAATCTATTGCGCCAGAAAAATATGTTATTTATACACGATTTAAATTATCATTATCTATATATAATAGATATTGAACACACTTTAATTTTTCATGTGTTTATTTTTTCATATTTTGAACCCCTTAGCGAATATTTTGACTATGTCATTAGTGGTACATTTGCTTTTGTCCCTAATGTATGTTGTGGGTACTATTCTAAAAGGCTAGAAAACGTTTCTCTCCATTTTTTAGTTCCTCAAATATTGATAAATTCTGAATTTTTATCCTTATAATGTTTGATCAAGCACATTGAATCTTTAATTTATTGATATGCGTGCTTTGATTCACTTCACAAATTTAACGAACTTTTAAGTGCTAAGTCATTTAGTTATCGATGTGCTATGTGAAATTTATTATACTATTTTGAGGATAATAAAAATAATTTGAATATCATAGATTACGTACATAAAGGGATAATAAACAAACATTTAAAATTTCAGGGACTGAACTTGGAGTTTTTAATAATGGAAGGACCAAATTTCAAAATGCTGAAATTAGAAAACTAAAGTAAACTGTCCATGATTTTTAAATATCAAGTTCATGAACAAGAATCACTTACAAATAAATTGTATATAGAGATCATGTAATTTTCTTTTAACATTATTCGTATTTGTAGGAAAAAAAGGATCAAATTTTGCGTAGAACTATGCAAAATAACATAGATTTGGCTTCGGCGGATTAAATATGATCTCATTATTTCTGAATGAAGTAAGATATATCCCTAAACTATATGAAAATAAACAAATTTGCCATCTTTTTTAAACAGTGAAAGTCTAATGAGGATAACAAGCGATAAAAGGATTCCGACTTTTTTATTAGCATTTGATGATGTCATGTGTCACACAATTAAGAATCAATTTTGTAATGAAGAATAAATTTAACTTTTCGTATAGTTTAGAGATAAATTTGATCCTTTCGCATAAATCAAAGTAAACTCATCAAAAATAAACAACTATATATATATATATATATTATATTGTGTGCTTAATTTAATTAGCACATATTTGGCATCATGATGATGTAAACATAAGTCAAGAAGATTGAGCTTCAAACCTTTTTTTCTTTCTTTTTGTCGCGTGCATAGAGGAAAAAGAACAAATGATCCAAAAACAAAGATTTAATATAGTGAGGTCAATGGAATAAAAAGGTGAAAGTTGTGGGCTTTCTCGAATAATAACTTTAAATCATGACTTATTTATTTATAATAAAAAACTTATAACTAATCAATATGGTGATTTTTTTAATTTTTTTTGGATAAGTTAAGTTGGAAAAGGGAAAAAGATGGGTCATTTTAGCTGCTACTTACTTTCTTTTTATTCTTTAGAATCTTTTATCTCCAATTGTTTTAGTGGGGGTAGGATAAAAGATTTATAAATTGATGATTATGGAATCCCCTATAGTACCTCTCCCACTTAGAAAATTGGAAAATAAGGTACATTACAATTTACAAGTAGAAAAATTTACAGGAATACATACTGAATTAATGAGATCAATTTTATTGACATGATATTATATTCAAGTGAATGAAAATCTACTATATAAAGGAGAAAAAAAATTAAAAATTAATTTGGTCCACACTTGGTAATATTAGAATGTGTACAAGGAGGGACACATTTGCTTCTCTACCATGCACATCATAAATAATTTGTCTAGTAATAGAGCTTCTTAGTTTTTTTATTTATGTTGAAAGATTTGCAAAATTGTATTTCATCCACAAGCAATAAATAATTTTAGCCAATATTATTCTATAGTCTTGTGTCATACTGTTTCTATATTTCATGTATGTGTATGTTAGTGCCTTCTGTGCTTTTTCATATGACACTTTTGTCACGATTCTGATCCGTTGTGAGTGACAACTATATTAAGAAAATCTAATAGGAGAATCGAGAATTAACTCTACAACCAAAATAACAGTTTAAGCAAAAAAAAATGAAGATTCATATTTAAAAATTACGGTGTGAAAATATTTGCGGAAGTATTCCTCCTAAAATTAGAAAATTGTGTATGAAAACTCTACATAGTCTAAAATAAGAGGATAACGTGGTAGTCCGGAGGAAGTAGCTCACCCTTGAATTCAGATAACGTGGAAATCACAGTTGAGGTTGCGATACAGCCACCTGAATATGCCTTGTAGTCAACAAAGATATAGCAAGTGTAGTATCAATACACAAATCACAGTGTACTAGTAGCTAGGATCATCGGCCAACTCCAAAGATATGAATGTAAACATAAAACTAAAACATATTAAAGACAAGACAACACATACATCAACAGAGTCAGCAATACAACAAGACTCTCAATCACCAATCCTGACTTAATGAACATTTACATGAAGCATGTCCCACATGATCACAAACAAGCCCGGTTCACTTAAGAACTCAACATACAAGAGAATAGTCAAGCATGTAACATACATGGTACCCGAGCCAATCAATAATATTTCATATCAAGCGTGGTATTACTCGAGCCAATCGATAATCTTTCGCATTAGGTGTGATACTCGAGCCAACCGATAATATGTAACAGGTGTGATATCCAAGCCAACCAACAAATATCCCTTACCAAATGTGGTACTCGAGCCAATCAAGAGATACCATGTACTAGGTGTGGTACAAATATATATTGAATATTAAATTGAAACTAGTATATACAATTAAATGAAACTTAAAAAGTGTTGTTAGAATATCACATGTAATGATGTAAATCCAGTGGGCGCTTCAACGTGAAATTTAAGATTATAATTTTGAATAAGTGTTTGAATATTTAATTTGGGATTATAATTTTAAATTAATATTTAAATGCATAATTTGGAATTATAATTTTAATTCTAAATTCTCTAAAAAGTAGCATTTCAAATTTTAAATCATGATTTTCTTAACTATAAAATTTAGTACAAGTTAATAACTTGTAAAAAAACCCTCATGATTTTAAATTTTGTAAAAGAAAGACTAATGCTCGGTGTGAAGAGATAGTCCATATCAAAGCCGTCTCAATAAGATTAGGGGCCTAAAGCCACATTTCATAGAGAGACCTTAATTCTTTTTTCTAGTTGACGTATATAAATTGAACAATAATAACATACTTAGTGCAATCCTACAACGATGATCGGAAAGGGTAAAATTTATGCGGAACTTATGAAGTAAGAATGTAAACAATGTAAATTTTCAATGAAAATATATAACATAAAAGTAGAATAATAAAATCCGGCTCAAGAATTTGAGAATTTGAGAAGTTGATATAATGATATTGAAATAGTGTTAGCACTAAATTTGATAAGTTGATATTATGATATTCAAATAGTGTTCTTGTTGTAGTGCTTGAAATTTGAAAAGACACCAACAAATAAATTTGATCTTTTTGTGAATAGACAAACAACAATGAACTTTTCATATGGTAGAAGATTTGACTGTTTGGGAGACATAAATATTTAATATTAAAAGAGTAAAATAGTAAAAGAGGAATGAAAAAGATTAACATAGGAATAAAAAACAGGAGTTCATGTTAATCGTCTGAATAAATGATATACTAAAATAGATAGCCATGTAAGAAAAGATACTACAATTATCTAAAAGGCAAAACTATTTCATTTCTCAATTATTACAACGATCCCCATATTAAATAAGGTAAAAAACATTTATATTTTCTATTTAAAAATTTCTTTTCAAATTTGACAGTATGAGAGGGGTCGTAAACAAATTGAGGCTCTAAGTCTTTACTTTAGTAGCCTTATAGTCGAGCCGATCCTAATCCGTATCATATGAAATGATTACATCAATAACTAGTTACTACTATTGTTGAGGTGCATATCATTATAAAATTATTCTTATTTGAAAATTTATATTATAAATATTTATTTATAAAAGGAACATGGAGATATACGATATAAATGCATCGTCTTATGATATTCTGATATCTTGTATGAACCATGATTTGCTTATCTAGTAAGATTGTATAAAAATGAAGAAATTTTGATAGTTTTCACAACTTATGAGGTTTTTATACTTCCTCCATTTGAATTTGTTAATTCTGTTTTGACTTAATACGGAGTTTAAAAAACTATATAGAAGACTTTTAAATTTTGTGATCTTAAATTATTGATATATCAAATATACCAAAACATTCTTTAATCTTGTGGTTTTAAATATGTCATGTGAAAAATTTAAATTAAAAAAATACTAAAAAAGGAAAAAGATTTTCACTCCTCCAACTTTATTATTTATTTCCTATTTGATGTCTAATACCCACATTAAAGTTTGATTAATTTGAATTGGATCCCATTCTAAAAATAGTACTCTATATCAAGAATTTTTTTATACTCAAAATTCAAAGCTGAAACATATAATTAAGAAAGGAACAACTCATTCAATATATTAAATCCTTTAATGGACCAACTCAATTATACATTATTGACTTGACTTAGATATATAGAGTTTGATTATTCCAAATTTCCAATATTGGTTATTGTAATAAGTGTGAAATCTTTAAGATACTGAAATGGAAAGAGTGGGAGGAGTAAAAAGGGTAATAATTACAAAGAGCATGGGATTTAGTTCAAAATGTCAGATGCTTGACTTTATAGATACATAGGCATGTGAAGTATGTTGGGGTTGTTTGTGACACATTATATTATGTCCATTTTACAGACACAATAAGTTAGTATAAGATTATTACAATATTGTATATAATTTTGTGCAACTATATGTGAAACTTGCTTATTAGCACTGAAAAATTCCAATTCAATTGATTGAGTAAATGGCAAATATGTCTCCACTATCTAGCTAGTGTTTCAATTTCAAATATGATTTCTTTCTGATGAAATCTGCCTAATTGAGTCTCTTGTCTGTTCATTAATGTTGGCCTGCACAAAGTAAATGTATGGCTCTCACTGCACGCCTCAAAAGAGGTGGCTGCATTAATAACCAAAATAACAAATAATAATGTGATAGTCGAAATATAAGAAATAATAACAAAAATTGAAAGACAATAAAATACAGGAGCAATATTACATCTACTAATAAATACGGATAACAAGATATTGTATTGTTATCTACTTACCTTCTATTCTAATTCATATCCTTTTCAGCCTCCTGTCTAAATGTCATGTCTTTAGTAAGCTGAAATGTGTCATGTTTTGTCTAATCATATCTTTCCAATACTTTTTCGGTCTATATCTACCACTCTTAAAACCATCCATAGCCAACCTCTCATACTTTCCGCACTAGGACTTCCCACTTCTTGTATTCACAAAAGTCACTCCCAAATGAACCTGCCTATCCAAAACGACCATCTCAGCTTCTGAACCTGCCTATCCAAAATAATCACATCCTCAACTTGCATGTCAAATCATCAAAATTTTATCATAATTTTACCTTATCTTAAATGTAGATCCAAAATTAATGTAGTTCCAGCAACAATATATCTTGAAAAACACAAATTATTTATCTAAACACGATATCGAGTGTTTTATCCTGATGGTTGATGGTACTATGATTGTATTTATATTTTTGATTGAGAGAAATATTAAGAACACCTCTAAATTTAGTGCGAATTATTAGTTTCATCTCCGAATTATCGACAGCCTTAAAAACACACCTTTACTTGACTAACTGAACTTAAATACAACCCCGATCTTGCAACCTGAGTGAAATACCTCCCTAAATTCTCCTCAAGTTTAGGGGTGTTTTCAACACTTGTGTTTGAGACCACTTGTCATGTCATGTTGTACTCTAGGGTGTATCTAAGTTTAGTTAGTCAATTATCAATAGTTCGAAAATAAACTAATAATTTGCGTCAAGTTCAGGAGTATTTTTCAATACCTCTTTCTTTTTAATTCATAATTATGTCACTAGTTTTAAGAAATTTAGTTGGTTTAAATTTCAAATTTATTCTTCTTAATATTTTTTCATTGTTTAAACATATTAGAATTGAGTATATATAGACTACACATAAGCATGTCACAATTTAGAAAATACGTGATATATAAAGTACGACCATCACAAAAAATTATTACACATAGGAAACAATAAACCTAACCTGCAATATTTTCAAATTACAAGCGTAACAATAATTGAAGACCACAAATCTGTCTCAAACGGTTAAATCTTTTCTCCTTCTCTTTCAATTTCCCTTTAAAAAAATCTCCTGTATTGAGTTTTCCTAAGCTTATCTTTCAATAATTTGTTTGTTCTTTAATTTTTTTTAACAATGACCTAAGAAGATCCTTTATGGCTTGAGTTGGTTCCGAGGGGCAAACGTCCACATTTTCAAGTTCAAACGAGGTCCAGAGCGGGAATAATCAAATTTTTCGTTTTATGTGTGCTATAGTACATGGATTTTTGGTGATAAGTGATCCTGATGGGTTTTTGGCTGAAATTTTTTGTGGGCCTCCGTTAAGACCCTATTAATGGCGTGAATTTGTCACGAGGGGCAAAAGTCCACATTTTCAAGTTCAAACGAGGCTCAGAGCGGGAATGACCATATTTACTGTATATATTGTGATAGTATTTTGGTTGTTTAGTTGTCCCATCAAAATGATAGTTATTATGCATATATACTTAGTTGATTGCATTTTGGAAGTCACTTCCATGTATAAATGAATTTTCACCAGAAATTTCATTGATGAGTGATAAAACGGTGTCCGGAGAACCAATAAAGTAGCTACGACAAGAGGGAGTTGCTCAGATTGTAAGTATTCCTCACTTTCAATTCTAAGGCTCTTAGTTCATGTCACAAAGAGAGCAAAAATGTTGGAGCGCCTTGGAAAAGGGTTAAATAAAATAAAATAAAAGTAGTTACTTTAATTAGAGCTACTTAATTAAAGTGGTTAATTCTATCAGTCTAATTCAATTAGTATGACTTGTTTTAAATTTTTAATAGGACTAGATGTAAGAAAATGCACTAATTATAATACCATGTTCTTTTCCCCTTGTTTTACTATATTAATCATGGTTTAAAATGATCGTGTGTTATATATAGGAGATGAGAGTTGATTAGAGAAAGGATCTATAAAAGTGTTTTTCATCAAATATTCAATATTATTTATTCTTTAATAAACATAGAGAATCGAAAATATCTCCAAGAATGACTTTGAACTATATTTAGACAACTAATGTTTCTATTTAGTATTACTTTTTCAAAATAATGTTATTTTTCTATTTTATGTTCAAATTTTGAGGGACAATTATTTATACTCGTGAAAAGTAAAAATAATTAATGTAGGGGCAAGTTTACCCAAGCATTACCATTAATGATTTTTTTTGGGGTCAAAATTATGTATTTGATGTCTAATTTCAAATTGCATGTGCCCTTTTTTTTTAATAAAAAAAGAATAATTTATTTAATGAATAAACTAAATAAAGCTAGTACATGGTAATTGGTATCTAAACAATCTTAGGCATAATCCTCCATGTATATAATATTTAAAACTAATTATTAACGGCTAACTGTTGGATTAAAATTTAAAAATGATAAAATAAAAGTATAATGCAAATATAGGTTATAGATGTCTAGTGATAAAAAAAAAAAAAAAAACTAGTTAAAGTGGTTGTCATATCAGAGAGTAATTAATAATTAATTGAGGCTCTTAATGACAACGTAATTATTGGCTGAACTAATTAATTGACTAACATGCGAAACCTTGTGATCTACACATGAATTGTACTGTTTGAGTTAATTTGAGTTGTCATTATGATATTTTTACATACTATAATAAGAAGAATGATTAGTGCACTCAAAGATTCGTATATGAGTAACATAAATTTTTTAAAATTAAAAACTTATTAAAAAAGATAAAATATAAAAGTATAGTTAAAAAAATACTACACAGAATATGTATTTGTATTTATTTTGGTACGATGTTTTTATTTTGATATTATTTATCCTATTTATCGAATACCAAATTTCTTAAAAACAACTCAAACCAACTACTTAATGAATATCAAAATATCGAATATCAAATCCTGAATTATTATCTTTTTGGATTCGATGATTCAAAATATTTATACCAAATATTAATGCACCCTTAATTAATCAATATTATATTATGATTGAGATCTTTCGTATTCATGTGTTAATTATGTCCGAAAGTTGAGATCTAATTTGGCATAACAGGAGTTAATCCCAATTCCAAACTATAGATTATACATTCTTGACTAAATCACTTGTGGTGATGGAAAAGATAAGATTCTTCTAGTCTTAAGAGATCTCGAATTCTATCTCTTAGGAATGAAATTTCCTTTTGTGGGGAGTGCCACCCCTAGACAGTGCGCAATTCAAATTAAATCGCACTTAAATATAGATATGACCAGACGTGTGTCCTAGTTAACCAAAAAATATATAACTCAAAAGCAAACGTCTTGGTAATTTTCCTCCCAAATATTTTTATGTCTAAAATTAAACGTGCATTGTTGGTAGAGAAAACCAACAATTTGTCCTATATGTGAAGGCATATATATTATTATTGAGGGTAGCAAAAATGCAAGAAGATTGGAAGAAGTGAGTCCCATTTGATGCCAGTAAATAGTGTGCTAGATGATGGATTAAGAGCATTCAAAAGCAATGAATTTGCAATATCAATTGCTTGGTGTCTATCATTTGTCTGCTTAGGGGAGAATTCATTGTCCATCATTGTCCTTTAAATGAATGTATAACTAATACAAAGAAGAAGAAAAAACTAGTGGTGGTGAGATAAAGATTGCTATAATGTCTCTATTGTGACTTCAAGAGTACTATATTATCCCACATATCTTTGCTTGCTTCAATGATTTCAATACCTGCTACTATGACCTTGTTCTCACTCATGCAAGACTTTTTGAGTATACTTTTGAACAACTCCCAACTTCTAACAAATAAAAGATTTCAACATTACTTTATCATCCATGACAACAACAACACAACATATATAAGTTGAATCTGGAGAGAGTATGATAGACGTAAACCTTATTACCTCTACCTTTGAGGGGTAGAACGAAAGACTGTTTCAGAGAGACTCTCGACAATAATAAAGTTCAAATTTGGTATGAATATTTTGATCAGCTTTATGTATGTATGTATAACTTGATTCTTGTATAGACAAAGACTATATCACATTATCGACAATATAAACAGAGGCAGAATCAGAATTTTGAATTTGATGCACACACTCAACAAACCTTTATGTTTTTACCATTGAACTAATCATTATACTTGCGCCAAAATATTTATGGGTTCAAAATTTAATACTTATATATGTTTTATGTAAAGAATGTTCGGACTATTTCCACCGGGCTTTGGAGATGGTGTTGTTTTTTGAGATGATGCCAAGATTCAATTACTACAAGAGTGCCAAAAGAATGAGAATTGACATAATAAACTAGAACGATCCTTTACCTTTTATAAGTTGTTGATGTTGTCAAAGGGTCCATTTAGAACTTGAGTATCTTATGGTTTAGTTGCTTTACAATGTGATGGAGTGTTTAGAACACAATTTGGAGTTTTGTGGTCAAAGAAATGGGGGACTTTTTGTCAAGGGCATGGGCCTAAGATTTTGGCAAGTAGGATAGGTACCCCACCCCACCCCCACATAAAAAAAAAACTTTAGTGTATGTGATTAATTAATTCACAATAAAGGGCCCATTATGATAAGGTCTATTTTAGGTAGTAAATTTGTATAACCCTACAACTCGACAATGTTCCTATCTTACAACATTTGCAAGCTGTTATGGAAGGATTGAAGGACCCATTTTTAATATATTTTCTTCTTCTTCTTCCAATTCCTAGCTAGTCTCAAATCAAATCTAGACTTTCTCATAATTTCATGTGCCAAGATTCTCAACTATTTTTGTGTCAAAGAAGGTGTTATTAAGCTAGCCACCTTCAAACCTTATAGGTAGTGGAGCATAATTCAATTCAAATCGTGAGATTTATTTCATTTTAAAAAATATCTTTTACAACAACATTTCATTATAACGATCATATTTTCTTTTAAAGATTTAACTATATTTGGATCTAACAAGCCACCTTCAAAGTGTTAGGTAGTGGAGCAAAATTCTATTAAGATTGCTAGATTTGTTTTATCAACTCTACTTGGAACCAAAATTTCGTGATACATGTAATTACCCCAATCGATAAAACACATGAGAGATATTGGGTATAGAAGTAAGCATGTCTTACACACTAGTGATATATTTTAAAGCCGTGCAAATCTAGGCTCAAAAAAGATAATATCACAAATGAACTGGACCATTACAATACTTTTCTTTTGTTGTTTGATTTATCGTCACTAAAAAAGTTTTTGTAATATTTTGCACAAGTTAAATTCTTGATATGTACACATAATTTCTCAAAAATTCAGTAGCGTGTGTTTTCTAAAATTTAAAAATCATAAACTCAATCAATTTTAACTTCTACTCTATGGTAGAAATCATCTTGATTCTTATAAACTTAAAAGGATAAATATGTGTGTATACATACATAAAAAAACAAAAATTAGCATATGATTGAGTAGCCATTTGGGAGTGGTTAACATCAGAGTTCATAATACATACTTCATTGTCAACATTAATTGTGACTAAGACTTTTGTGGATTATCAAAAGTCTAAAAGGGGAAGAAAATGTGGTTTTGAGATTTTGAAGTGGAATTATCTTAGACAGACATTCGACATTACTCATTTCTTAAGGTGGGACCCACTTGATCGTGCCTGTCACGTGCCTGTCTAAGATAGATAACACTTCCCTTTCAAGGAAAAAAAACTTGTATGGTACTTCCTCCATCGCAACATAGCGAGTGAAGTATTGAAAACACTTTTAAACTTGTTGTGAGTTGTTAGTTTTGTTTTTGAATTATTGACAATCTTAAAAATCACTCCTCTATTTGATAAACTGAGCTTAAATATGGGTCAATTTGCCCCATGACATAGAAAGTGGTCTCAAACTCTTTAGGAGCGTGAGACCCTTAATAAAAAACCAAGAAAAGTGTTGAAGACACCTCGAAACTTAATGAGAATTTAGGGTTAAATTTTACTCATGCATGTGGCAAGATCAGGGCTGTATGTGAGTTCAATTAGTCAAGTGGATGAGTGTTTTAAAGAATGACAATAGTTCAGAGATGAAACTAATAATTCCCACCAAATTTGGAGGTATTTTCAATACTTCTCTCCTTATATAGCTAGCAACAGATTCAGAAATTTCACGAAAAGAATTTTAAAAAATAAAAATATAGTACTTCAAATCTAAACTCTAGGTAAATTTTGAATGCCTCAATCACTCTAACTTCTAATCTTATCTTTAGGATATATATAGTACGAAAGAAAAAACGATTCTTAAATTACGTCAAGGTTGCTACAAATAATTTGACTGATGAAATATTAAAAAATTTCTTATAAGAGTTTCAAGTAAAATAGTCGTTTTCACTCATAAATTCTTATCCTTCTTTTAAGTGTCAAGTCTAAATATTCTTTTAACTAAACTTTAATTTCATATACTTATTTTTTCGAATTTAATAAAATAATGTCCTAATGCTTTAAATTCCTTTACAACTTTCTCTTTAATACTTTAAAAGATTTTGTAGGTGTGGGACACATTACCATCAAATCATACCAATGTTATAAGTTCTTGAGAAAGAAAAAGGTTCATGAATATAGTCACTACTAAGATATTAATAGGGGCATCCCTCCTTTGGTCACGTAAATTAAAATAGTAATTAGGTTAGGTAGCTAGGAATATATAATTTTGATATCAATCTTGTACATTAATAATGTAATGTACTAATTGAAACCGTTGGTTGAATCATGAATGATAATGGAATTCTACCTAACTCAATTCTAAGGTAGACTAGGCTTGGGAATTTATTATATCACATACTTTTCAATGTGAATACCTTAATTGAAATCAATTATTTAGTAGTGATTTAATTAATTAACTATTCGATGATATATGAGTACTACTTCCTCCGATTCATAATAAGTGGTATTTTTTGCCTTGTACACATTATCAATCATAATAATAAGCCTGGGTAGGGAGCGCTTCCTCTCAAATGGATCTACGCGGCACAAATCCAGAATAGTTGGGCTCCAATGTGGGTAACGGACACCGGGTGGAAAAAAAATGATAATCAAGTTCAAAGAGCCGAAAAATTGAAGAATAAGATAGTAGGAGAATAATAAAAATAATATTGATAAAGAAATTAGAAAATAAATCGACTACCTACTAACCTTCTTTCTGAATCTTCGACCTCCAATAAAATGTAATCACCTCTTCACAATACTTTTTTGGCCTACTTCTGACTGACCTCCTCATATCCACTATATCCAGCGTGTCACATGAACTCCTTAACGATGTGATCTGTGCATTTCCTGTTCACATGTTTGAACCATCTCAGTTTTCACCTCCCTCATTTTGTCTTCCATGTAGGTGACTCTCACTTTGTCCTATATGTCTTCTTTCCTAATCTTATCTCTCCTAACAATATGTCCACACATCTATCTCAACATCTTCGCTCCCTATGCTCTTATCTTCTGAATGTGCGAGTTTTTAACTGGCCAACACTGGGCCCTATCTAGTATAGTTGATCGTACAACTATGTCATTTGCAAATAACATACATCAAGACACCTTTCCTTGGATACATTGTATCAATACATCCATCACAAAGAAAAATAAAAATAGGATAAGACTAATTGATGATGCAACCCAATTACAACTGAAAAGTATTCTGAGACCCCTTTCAATGTCTTCACTCGGATCTTGCCTTCATTGTACATGTTCTTAATCACCTGTCTTGAAAAAACATAGCTTCGTAATGATTTTTTAATTACATAAAACTTAATTCATTCATAAAAGGACCAAATCGAAGAAAAAAAATCAATATATTTTAATTTTGTGAAATATCACTTGTTTTAATTCAAAATGAATTTCTCAAAAGACAACTTAATTTTAGTACGAAACAGAGGGAGTATCTATGTAGCATAGCTTTCAACTTAGACAATTTAGCAGTTGGAAATTAAAGAGAGTTTTATGACCACAATATTGTGGAATATGGAAGGAAAAATCTAACATTTTTAAACCAATAGACGCCTAAATTGTTAGCTCTTTAATCGTTAATCAAATAAAAAAAGAAATTTTTTATTTTTCCACTTTTTTTCTTTCTTCCAACCCTTTGCAGCAGTCATCAGATTTAGTTCCTTTTCATTTATTTTTTTGCTATTTCTTTTTTGCCTCTTTTAGGGTGTGTTAAGGAGAAAAAGAAAATATTATTTAATTTTCTCATATGTTTGCATAAAATCAAAAGTTTTGATATTATTTTTCAGAAAAGTAAGCTCTTTAAAAATGAAAGAAAATAATTTTCTTAGTGAAACTACCAAAAGAAGTAATCTCACTTTTTAATAATTATATTTATATTTATGAACATGATAATATGTTGTTAAGATTGTGGGATTACAATAATCTAAATTATGGTTAAGAAATAATTACTTTGATCAATTAAGTCTTAGGCATTAACTTTAACTCATGTCATGTGTCCTCGATTCAAATAAGAACTTTAAGAAAATGGAGAGAAGAAAAATGACGAGAAGCCCGATCTGTTCATATAGTGTAACCTTCTTAGAAAAATAGAAAGGAGGAGGAGGGATTATATCATGGAATATATAAACATCTTTGTACGAAAAATGAATTTTTTTCCTTAATATTCTCTTGTTGGCTCTCTTTTTAAAAAAAATAATAAATTCCAAATGAATGGTAATTAAAGTTAGTACAAAACCACAAATAATAGTTAAGTCTTATCTGATCAACCTTAGAAAGTGACAAATTAAATTTGATGTTATATATAATATTAGCTCCATAAGATAATAGAGGATTATATTCTGTTTTGCCTGGTCTCTAATATATAAGTCTTTGGATTCCATTATTGATTGCCAATTATTTGCTTTATTATTAGCCCTTTTTAGGATTGATTTTTGGGTATGTTAGGTCTTAAAGGAAGAAAAAAAAGTGAATTATTGAATCATCTTTGGAAAATTTCTTTTAGAAAAAATGCGTCTAAACCCTATTCAAAGTGCACGTTTGGCACTGCCTAACAAATTAAAGCATTTACTTTAAAATGGATTATTATTATTGCATGAACATGTGACTAGTTAGCTTTCACAAAGACCTTGTCCACTACCCTCCTTTAAAATCCTCTAGTCAATTAGTTTCGTTTTTTTTATTTCTCATCTGATGATCGATATATCTTTTGCTTTCTATTTAATTAAGATTTATACTTTGTAAAATTCACTAATTAATAAAAAATCCTTTTTAAACATGTATTTCTTTGATACACTTATGTTATTTTCATGAATGCTTCGAATTAAAACATTTTTAACATACACATAATAAGACATGAGACATAGTGGAAGCAATTGGATGGCTTAAAACATTCAAATAAGTAGGCAAAAGTGAAATGTACGTCTCTAAGTATGAACAACAGGCATACATTACATTACGTGGGATAAAACAACATAATTTTAGTGTTGCCACACTATGGATTTGCATCGTGTAGAAGCTTAGAATTATGGTGTATAACTAATTGCATCGTGTAGAAGCTTAGAAATATTATGTATCTTATCATTAATTAATAGGAGTAGTTTTTAATGTATCTTACACTTAGATACATGTATTTTTGCTACCAGATACACAAAAATAGGGAGAGAGACGAACGAGATTAGGGAGGGAGGCGAGCAAGATTCATATGTGTCCAGGATACATGTGAATCACACTATATACATGTGTTTGTATGTATCTAGAGTGATTTGCATGTATTTGGGATACCAGATACATGAGAGAATGGCGAGCGAGATAAGAGAGAGGCGAGCGAGATTTGCTATGTATGTCAAATAAATATGAATCCACTTGGACACAATGTATCTAGAATAAATTACACCTAAACTTGACCCATGTATACGAGATGCATGTACCTTGACGTATCTAGAGACACCAAAATCTGATAAGATACGTAATATTGCAAACTAGAGCGTATCTAAGTAATTAACTCTTAAACTAGTGGGATTTATGTAAAAAAAAGATGGGTTGAATAAGGTGATTTAAGTTATGGTTTTAAGCTCCAAAAATGTAGATAATGGAGTGTTGTCTACGAGGATTGTTGGAGACAAAAATAGAACATCTAATTAGTGATAAATTGAGATAATTTTTCTATATAAATTGAATATAATGTTGATAAATGAGCTTAGCTACCTTCCAAATTTTAGAACAGTAAAGTTATTTTAGACTATAGTCATGACTAGAAGAGAATCCACTAAGGCTTTGAAAAAATTTCATCTTTTTCTCATTTTGACTTTGTTATATAAGTATCTTCTTTTCATCACTTCGTATGGATTTCTTCATGCTTATGTCTGCCACCTTCTCTACAATACACTCGTGCTAACCTAACTAAACATTTATTTATTTATTTCATTTTAAAGAAAATATCTTTTCATACTTGACAAAATCATATATTTCTTCTGTCCTAATTTATGGAGTAACACTTTTTTTCCTTTTAGAATATGTTAAAAAATTAAAAACAATGACACATTTATATATTCAGGAACACGTTTTTTCCTTTTAGATAGTCTCATTCATCACTTTTTAAGCTTCTTATAATAAGGCTAAACTACTTTTTCTCGTATGGTTCAATTTGATTCTTATATTTAACTATTTGACTAATTGATTTTTATGTGTTAAAATGCTAATTGAATTAATAAGATATCAATTGATTCGATTAGGTTTAACAATTATTTGTTGCTTATAAATCATGTTATAATCAAATCCAAAAAAATACTAATGATTTTTATAATATGTCCAAGTTTTAGTGCACAAAATTATATATGTTGTACATGTGCCGGTGGGCTTCAAGATATATATGCCCACTCAAGAGGTATACACTATATACATTATTCTGTTTTGATTTTTTTATAATTGCGGTAGGTACAATTGAATTATCAATCAACTTAAGGTTTCAATTTGGTATATTCTTTAATAATACACAGTATAATTGCAATCAAAGCTACCTAGATAGCTAACACATTTCTATAATTCATGCTTTCTTAATCAGTATGATATGATATGATACGATACGTTGTATATGTTCCACAAATACACAACAAAATTTTATTGTATCTTATTGTTAAATTTATTGTTATATATTAACGAAAAAAATCATTTTATATAACGATCGATGAAAAGTTTATTCTTCAGATTGCTATGTGTGACATTAACGTTGGAAAAAAAAATACAATCCACCCAAAATACTCCAAATTTGACGGTTTTTAGCAATTTTGGCATATGAAAATTGATTTGAAACAAACAAACAGTGTGGATTTGTCTGAAAGTATTGAAGTTCGTGGAAAGAAAAATGGGTCAGTTCCTAAGGCCCAATTTGAACAAGCTTAAGGATGGGCTAGCCCCTTCACAGTTTTCAAATGTATATTTGGTGTATATCTAGTGTATGTTGAGGGTGTGTTTGGTATGGAATAGAAGTAGGGAAAACAAATTGCATAAGTGGTATTTCAAGTTAATTGTCTCCTTCCCGACCACCTAATCCCTCAATCATCACCCTCGAACCCCCACTCTCCATCCTATACCATCTCCACAATATAATATAATATTATATATTGAGCTATGTGATATAATATTTTATATGAAAAACTACTTAATTACATAAACATTTCTATCATATTTACTAATTCTTCCTAAAGTTTGAAATAATTACTTATTGTCTCATTAATATATAATTTCATACCAAATTTTCAAGCCAAATGCACCTAGATATGTGTATTTTTACTACAAGATACACTGAAATAAGGAGGGAGGTGAGCGAGATAGGAGAGAGGCGGGAGAGGTATGAGGGAGACGAGCGAGCGATAGTCTATGTATCCCAAATACATGCAAAACACAGTAGATCGATACATGTATCTGGAATGCTAGATACATTTTGAAATACAGATACATAGGGAGAGAAGTGAGTGAGAGATGCGAGTCAGATAGGAGAGAGGAAAGAAAGAGAGTCAGATATATGCAAACCCACTTGGATACAGTTTATATGGAACAAATTACACCTAATTTGGACCTATGTATCTGAGATACATGTATATGGACGCGCCAAACACATGTATCCGAAGTTCAAATTCTAGTAAGATTCGTAATATTGAAAACTCACATGAAGGAAAGTAATTTGCTCCTAAACTAGTGGATTTGTGTTGTTGGCCCATTTTATGTTGGACTATATATTTTCGATAAAAATTCATATAATTTAGTAGAAGTCTCCAACTTAAATATATATTGGACTTGATTAGGAAAGTAAGTATAAGCCCAACAAGTTGTAAAACTTGTCAAACAACGCTATTTGTCGTTATATTGTATTTTTCAATCTTCATACTCACTTATAGTATTGGTAACAATACGGTCAATACTTTTATTTTTATTTTTACCTATCTTAGAAGAGGGAGTTTACATGTCAAAGTAGGCCGCAGGTTAACATGTCTGCTTTGGCATGTAAGGGTAGTTTGATAATTTTTTATAGTTTTTTTTTATCAATTTATTTGTCTTATTTTTTTTTTATATATTTTGAAAATTACATTAAAGTAATTATAAAGCATGATAATTAATAACTTAAAATATGTTAAGACATATAAAAATTTGGTTGAATCTTGGAATTTTATCGGAGCCACATTATAAGTTTGGACAAAAGAAGTAACATGTATTATTTGAAAACGATGTAAAAAGTAGTATAAATTTCAATAATTAACAACTTGAAATATTTATAAAACATACAAAAATTTGATTGACTTTTGAAATTCTATCTGCGCCACATGGGACAAAAAGAGTAATATATATTATTTAAAAGTCGTAAAAAGTACTATAAATTACAATAATTAGCAACTTAAAATATTTAAGACACATAAAAATTTCAATTGACTCTCGAAATTCTATTATTGTCACATAAATTGGGAAAGAGAAAGTAACATATATTATTTAAATATTAGTAAAAGATATTATAAATCACAATTAACAACTCAAAAGACATAAAACATTCTATTGACTCTCGAAATTATATCAATATTGCATAGATTGGGATAGAGAAAATAACATATATAAGTTAAAAACTATTGTAAAAGAAGTACTACTATAAAACATAATAATTAACAATTTAAAATATCTAAAAAATATATTAATTATAATTTGATTGACTCTCCAAATTCTATTTATATAAAAAAAAATAACATATATTATATCTATGCTAACACAGACTCCTATATCTAGTATACTAGAAGGATGACGACCATGCATCGCACGGGCCCAACGTGCCCAACATGTTATTAAAATGAGTAAATTATAATTAAGAATTCTCTGTACAACATTGGTATAATATTGTTACAATATTTGCAAAAATAATGCTAACTAAAACTCAATCAAAATTGAGATTACTGTCAATCCTCCTATTTTTGCAAAATGGAAATTTAGGTAAGTGTTTTCTAAACATATGTATATTATCAAAGGTTGCACCTGTCAGTACCCACCAGATCAACTCTTGTACATATTTGATTTACAATTGGCAAGCTTCACCATTGGTTTTTGTATGAACATCAAGCCCAACCTTTTGTAGTTCTATTCCACCTTAAAGTTATAAGCACTCAATCGATATTTTTAATGGCTGCTACACATTCAATTATGGAAGTTAGGTAGTTCTAAAACAAAAAGTTCATTTCTTACTTTGGGCCGCCCACAGTTCACAATCAAATCAGACCTTAAGTTTGAATAACATAATATTACCTTGATGTTGTATAAACCACTAAGAAAATCCTTTTATTACATTTAACATATAATACAACAACTTAGTCTTCTAGAGCTCATGCTCTACCTATCCTTATGCTTCTTAATCTGGGGACGTAGAAAGAGCACATACTAAAAATGTCAGCTTCTCTTCGTCTCACCTACATCTCATATACAAAACAATTTACCTGAAGAAGAGGGAAGGATTAATACCCAACAAACAAAGATTACAAATAAAGTTTAATTAAGAAATAAATTTGTAATATAAACTCAAAAAAACTAATACAATAAGTAACAAAGTCTAAATGGTTACATACCCTTTTCATAACTGCTTCTTGCAATTAACTCCACAACTTCTAACAATGGCTAAAACATTGAAGATCTAACTAAAAATAAGGTAATAGAGAGGGAGAAGGTACCACAACTATTGCTGCCTTGCTATTAATCCACTATATCCAGTTAGATACAAAAAGATATTGTGAACAATAGAAATAGAGAAAATGATAAACCAGTGAAGAAAATCTGTTAGAAAATACACCTACCTGATCGGCAGTAACAATAGCATAATTCTCGTTGGAGTTGACT